>NW_017670734.1:0-3527 GCF_001879085.1 Nicotiana attenuata | reverse complement strand
GTTGCTTTTTACCATATGGGTGGATAGATATCCATGCCTTGGGGCTCCTTTTCAAGAAGCTCACACATCTTAGTAGACACATGATCTGCTAAAGAACTTACATTTACTCATCATCAGTGTGATGCAAAATCGAGCTCCTCTAGCTCAGCTCTTCCAGAGCCACATTCAATCTCTAACCAACTATCCTTCTAGATGTAGGTATCATTGTATTACGGATAAAATAGAATTTAGAAGTTTGAATTCTTATAACTGAGCTCTACCACACGATCTAGAGTAAGAAGAAAGAGTGACAGTCCTAAATGCCTTGTAGCCTCCTGCTTATAAGTGTGGTGCACGACACACCCATAAACAAGACTCTACTAGACACGGCTTGTAGACTCCCCAGGACAGAACTGCTCTGATACCACTTCTGTCACGACCCAAACCGAAGGGCCGCAACGGGCACCCGGTGCCTTACTCAACCGAGTACCAACGTAACATATCATTCTTATCATACTATCATGGGTAAATGAGCTAGAAAACCCTTCAGGAGATAACAAGAATAAAACATAAGGGAATACTTAACGTATGATGACCCAGCATGATATACAAACTTATACATGTGACATACGGGCCTATAAGGCCGACATGACCATTTGTAAACTCAAAATATAGGCCGACAAGACCATACAAGTATCCATACACCTGACATCTGTCTACAAGCCTCTAAGAGTACATAAAATCATAAAGGTCGGGATAGAGCCCTGCCATACCAATCAATACATATCCAAAGCATACTGACCAAATAGGCAACTCCGGAGCAAGTGGAGTACACCAACACCTTCGCTGAGCTGATAACCTACTAGGAGGAATGTCAACCTGTCTATCGGGACCTGCGGGCATGAAATGCAGCGTCCCCAGGCAAAAGGGACGTCAGTACGAATAAAGTACCGAGTATGTAAGGCAGGAAAGCATAAATAAGAAAAGTATGTAAAGAGAGATAGAGGAGATACAACCTGTAACATCTGAGTGCCTCTGGAGGCTACTGACATGAAATGCGTAATACATATATATACATAAACTTTTAAAAACATACGCCTCTGTGGGCATCATCATCATCATATCATACCCGACCTCAAAGATGACTCGGTAAAAAACGTACCCGGCCACGTGGAGCTCGGTAAACCCAACTGATCAGTGGTTGCACAATAGGTGCCATACCCGACCGACTATAGCGCGGCTCGGTAGAGTAAAATAGATACATATATAATGCATGCTGGACTCATGGAGTCACGTTCTAAACCTTTTGGAGTGACATAAGGTCATTGCACCATCGATTAACATTATGGACATCATACCATCACTATGAACTTCACTAGGACTCAAGGATCATACATACTTTCTTGGAATAACTTTGTAAGGAAAGAACAACATGGACAACCTTAGTTGCTAGGAGTAGATTCATTATGAAATAGCGTATCGTTTACATTCGTTTCACTATAGATCATGCCAAAAGAATGAAGGGAGAGCCTTAACATACCTTGTATATTCTTCCCAACCTCAAGCTATGCAATTTCACGGCTCCTTAGTCTAAAATAAGAGAAATGACACTCTCGTTATCGTTTAAGCGTCGCAACTATTATATATCGACCACAACCTATTTTACAATAAAACGGACAGCACCTCCCCAATATATATGAATTCACACTAGTCAAAACAATCACAAACAGCCCAACATACCCCTATCACTTCATACACAACACGACAACCATAATAGTTTCAAATAATCCGAAAATGTTATGACGAACGACCAACAAACAACCTTGCCATTATGTGGTGTTTCTCCACACCCTTCCTCATCTCAACTCCATAAAAACAGTAGTAAAAGAGACAACCCAATACCAACACAAAACAGCCCAAAAACAGTCTCACAAGTTCATCAACTCAAACATAATTTTTCGGTTTACTTAAACACGTTTCGACTTGTCTTTTCTTTCAAATTGAGAAATACAACCAAAAGTACATCATTACACCTCTTCTCCAATAAACCAGCCATGAATATAACTTAAAAATAAGTTCACAACCAGCCAACCATTGCACAAGATCAAACAACATACCATTCTTCCGAAACTAGCTAGGTCTATTCTTTACGATCGAGTTACAACTCGCAAATGCATAGATAATGGAAGGAGAAGCATAAACTTACCTTGTACTGAGTATCACCCACGAAACCTGGTCCTTTTTCATCAAAAATAAGTTCCTCAACGTGGATACAAGAAGGAGAAAGAGAAACTAGCATGCTGTCCGGACTTTTCAGCACTAGAATCGCGTCGTAACACCCGGAATACCCTAGGGTTTGTGTGGGATTTTGGGGGAGGAGTTGCAGGGGTTCAATTAGGTTTTCTTTGTCTGAAATACAAGTGAAATAACTCAGTTTGTATTCCCTTAAAAGACCCCTCTTGGCCGACTTTGGGGCTTTTAATTAAGTCCTCTCATTTTGGCAAGTAGGTGATGCACCTACTTGTCACCTACCAGTCTGCGCTGTCTCGCGAAAATGCAAATATCTCTCTACTCCAATATCGTATCGACAAACGGTTTAATGCGTTGGAAACTAGACTCATAGATCATCAATTTGATATGTAGATCATCCATTGACTCCAAGTATATTGGGAGAAAAGAGCATCTACATTTGACCTAAATTTCAGCATATTATAAATGGAACTTGTGATGACCTTTTCCAACTTTTGTTCCACAACTCGCTTGACTTCAAAACATAACACCAACTATCGTACGACTAAAATAACTCATAATATAATCTCCTTATAATGTTAATAACCCTAGTATCACTCCAAAAGTACATGGTAAAATATTCCAACTTGTCGACTTTCGACGAAACTTATTTTCTTCAATTCGTTTAGCTTCTAAGCCTTCAAACCCTCTTGCTACTTGGTAATAATGATCTTGAATATTTGTAACCTCCACATTAACATGATGAACTAAATTTGTAAACTTTTAAAAGATGATTTCCTTTCTGAGCTTACATTAATTGACTTATGATGTATTCTTACATACGAAAACACGGGGTGTAACATAAACTAAATACACTACTATTAAATCTAACTAACATAGCTGACACAGAATCTAATTAATGATTCAATTCAACAGATTTCCATCAAATTTGATAGTCCAAATCAAGTACAATAATATGAGTTCACTTGTCACAACCTATATCTAGCTATGAGATGCTTGATAGAGAAGAATTCCACTAGGTTCAAACCACAAGCAATTCTTAGAAAAGTAATACGAAACATCCAACAAAGTGCAATACAACATACAACTCAAACAATGTATTTACAACAAATAAAACTAAAATATGAACAAAAGGAGGGAAAACAGATTGACACTATGTTCCAGGGCTCCAAGTTTCCATTTCAACTTCGAGTCAAGCTTTACATTAAGTAGATCTAAGAAATGTGTACCTGGAAATGAAAAGGAAGATGGAAATGAGGCAAAAATAGACAGCCACAGCTCAGCAATCAACAGCAACA
>NW_017670733.1:471982-475837 GCF_001879085.1 Nicotiana attenuata | reverse complement strand
GTGATAGCCCGCATAACAATCCATGAAGGAACCAATCTCATGTTTGGCACAATTGTCAATCAATATATGGATGTTTGGAAGTGGGAAGTTGTCCTTCGGGCTCGCCTTATTGAGATCACGGTAATCAACACATACTCTGGTCTTCCCATCCCTTTCTTTGGCACTGGCACCACATTAGCTAACCAGGTAGGATACCGAGTGACCCGTATAACCTTCGCCTCAAATTGCTTAGTAACCTCTTCCTTAATTTTCACACTGATATCTGTTTTGAATTTCCTCAACTTCTGCTTGACAGGAGGGCATTCCGGATGAATGGGCAATTTGTGGACTACCAGATCGGTGCTTAGACCCGGCATATCATCATATGACCATGCGAAAACATCTTTGTACTCAAACAACAATTTAATTATCTCTTCCCTGAGCGGGGCTTCCAAATGGACACTTATTTTTGTTTCCCGTACATTTTCCTGATCCCCTAGATTGATTGCCTCTGTGTCATTCAAGTTAGGTTTGGGTTTTTGCTCAAATTGATATAACTCTTTACTGATTTCTTCCAAAGCTTCCTCGTCATCGTATTCACCCTCGCCATCACACTCAATTTCTTGTATTACTATTTCATATGGAACCTCACGACTAGGCCGGAAACTCCTCATGCATGACACATCACTGAAACCAGCATAAAAGGAACTGTACAAGAAAGAAAAGAAAACAAAATAAAGGCTATCAGGAGTGAAGAGAGAAGGAAATTGCATTTCATTAAAATTGTAAAAGAACAAAGTTTAAACTCATCCAACCGGACGGAACATAGAAATCTGAATTACAATCCTGGCAATAATCCAGATCTAATACTCAAAGGAAAATCCAAAGCTAACTACCACGACTCCTTCCGAGTTGGAAGAGGAGTAGCTTCCCAGTTATTGAGCTTGGCCTGAGACCCCACAAACTGCACATCGACTTTACTTGGACCTTCACCTGGCTCTACCATATTCACTTCATCGAACACCCTTTCAAACTTTTCGATCAACTCTTTGTCAGGTTCTATCACCATAGAATTTGGTAGTGCTGTTGTTGGGCGTTGTTTAGTACCAGGCCGGACGAAGGACCGGGAAAGGCGAGGAATGGGTTTTTGGTAGGGTCTACACTCTCTTTTTCATCTTTTTGGCTCTCCTTATGTCAGCAGCAGTGGGTTGGAAGCCTAACCCGAAAGTGTCCAGATTTCCGGGAAGAGATACTGGCTGTATGATTCCCTGCAGTGAAGCGCCCAACCCCTTTCCAGGCAAGAATCCATTCCTTATCATCTCTGAAGCTACCATAACAGATGCGGTAGCTATCTTGGGCATAGGAACACACTCCCCTTCCGAGATTTTATCAACTGACACTGCGTCCATGACTTGGTACACCCATGGACCTTTGTCACTTTCAACTTCCTCAAAGGATGTAATAGCATTACAAGAATTGTCCTCTCCATGGACCACGATCTCCTGCCGATCCCATTCAAATTTAACCATTTGATGCAAAGTAGACGGTACTGCCTTTGCGGCATGAATCCAGGGCCGTCCCAATAACAGATTGCAGGAAACGCTGACATCAAGCACTTGAAACTCCATAGTGAACTCCACAGGTCCTATTGTTAGCTCCAATACAATATCTCCCACTGTGTCTTTCCCTCCGCCGTCAAATCCCCTTACACAGATACTATTTGTATGAATTCTTTCCCTGTCAACTTTCAACTTTTCTAGAGTGGAAAGAGGGCAAATGTTTGCACTAGACCCATTATCAATTAGCACCCGAGTTACCACTGAATCTTCACACTTCACTGTGAGGTAAAGAGCTCTATTGTGTTCAGTTCCTTCCAATGGCAATTCATCATCAGAAAATGTTACCCTGTTCACCTCAAAAATTTTGTTTGCAATCTTCTCAAGATGATTCACAGTGATTTTATCTGGCACATGAGCTTCGTTTAGAATCTTCATCAGCGCCCGGCGGTGTTCATCCGAATGGATCAATAAGGACAATAGTGAGATCTGTGCCGGGGTTTTTCTCAATTGTTCCACAATCGAATAGTCCTGAGCCTTCATCTTTTTCAGGAATTCTTCAGCTTCTTCTTCAGTAACAGCCCTCTTTGTCGGTGCCAGATTGTCTTTAGCTGCTTTAACCCTTCTCAATTCTTCAGGGGCAAAGCACCTCCCTGATCTAGTCAACCCATGAGTTTCACACACTTCTTCTTTAACTTCCTTTCCTTGGTACATCACAGTCACTCTGTCATAGTTCCACGGGACTGCTTTCTCACTAACCACAGGTAACTGGGTCACTGGTTTAATGATAACTGGCTCTGTTCGAGCGCCTTTTACAACCAACACAGGCTTAATGACTGCTCCTGGGATTGTCACTTTAACAGGCTCTGGTTCTATTATCACCACTGGTTTTCTGACTGTCTGGCCCACTGCGACCAGGGCTTTCTCATCAACCAATTTCTCATTTGCTTTAGTTTCACTTGCCTTAATCATCATCACAGTCTGTGACGGCTTCTTGCATTCTCCCTTCTGCACTAACTCGATCATGTGAGCTTCATGATGAATTGGTAACGGATTCTGCGTGATATTGGGAGTCTCCGGAGCCTGCACTTCAATTCTCCGTGTATCAATAAGTTCCTGAATGGCAGTTTTCAGATGCCAACATTTCTCTGTGTCATGTCCAGGCGCTCCAGAGCAGTACTCACAGCTTACTGAATGGTCCAGGTTCCTTGGGGGAGGGTTTGGTAACTTGGGTTCGATTGGGTTCAACATGCCTAACTGCCTAATCTGTGGTATAGGCTGATATAAGATTCACCCAAAGGCGTAAAAGTCTTCTTCTTTTGCAACCTATCATTTTTAAATGCGGGTTTGGGTCGGTAACTGGTTCCAGCGGCATTTTTGTTGGTTCTAGGGGGTGGGTAGGTGTTTTGAGATGGATAAGTATTTTGGGGAGCAGGTGCGCGCCATTGTGCATGGGTAGGGGGTTGAGAGTATGTCTGGGCATGATGGACGGAGAAATGGAAAGCAGGAGGTGGGTAGTAATGCTGTGGTGGGCCATATGGAGTGTGTGGGTAAACTTGGGGGTGAGGGCGAGGTTGGTGATAATATGGTGACGGACTCCTGGACCAAACCCTTGATTCCACTACTGCTACTTCCTCTTTCTTTTTCTTTCCCAACACTCCTCCGGTACCGCTTTGAATAGCCTGCGTAGTTGCTTTGAGTGCTGAATAGCTCATAATTTTGTTAGACTTGAGACCCTCTTCCACCATGCTTCCCATCTTTACGACCTCATTGAAAGTTTTCCCCACTGCAGACACCAGATGACCATAGTAGGTTGGTTCCAAAGCCTGAAGGAAATAATCAACCATCTCATTCTCTTTCATCGGAGGATCAACTCTTGCTGCCTGTTCTCTCCAACGGAAACCGTACTCTCTAAAGCTTTCTCCGGGCTTCTTCTCGATTTTGGTCAATGACAGACGGTCCGGGACAATTTCGAGGTTGTACTGAAAATGACATGCAAATGCTTGAGCCAGGTCATCCCATGTGTACCACCGCGCATGATCTTGTCGTGTATACCATTCTAACGCTGCTCCACTTAAGCTTTGACTAAAGTAAGCCATTAACAGCTCATCTTTTCCTCCAGCTCCCCTCATCTTGCTGCAAAATCCCCTCAGGTGGGCCACCGGATCACCATGGCCATCATACAAATCAAACTTTGGCAACTTGAACCCTGCTGGAAGCTGGACATCGGGAAACAAGCACAAATCTTTGTAGGCCACACTGACTTGGCCACCCAGTCCTTGCATGTTCCTGAAGGATTGTTCCAGGCTTTTTACTTTTC
>NW_017670733.1:466712-470340 GCF_001879085.1 Nicotiana attenuata | reverse complement strand
ACTTCTGACAGGATTATCGGCCTCTAACTTCATTTTCTGGATTTGGGCCCGTAAGGCTTCATTCTCTTTGGCCAATTGTTTTTTCTCACCTTCATCAGCCGCAGCTTGCAAACTATTCTCAAATCGGAGGTCCTGGACCTGTTTTTCCAATGCTCCTATGAGGGCCCTATACTCATTTTCTTTAGTTAACCAATCCCACTGCTCTCGTGATGATTCAACAAATTCCTGGATGTGCGGCCGTTTGGCCGGTCTTCCGAATGCGACGTCCCTTCTATACCAAGCCTGATAATCAGGCGACACTTCTCCTTTGGCTCGATCTCGAACACAAGTGTTCGCCGTCAAATACTGACATTCGCTCCAGACCTGACGGACCATTGCTTCAGGAAACTGGCCATCAGGGCCAATCTCAACCACTTGCAAACTAAGATCATCATCCTTGGGTACTATCTGACATCTCCCTAGCTGCCTCAACACTCGATACGGTGCGTAAGGCTGAATGCTTCTAAGCCCCATCAGAAGGAAATGTGGTCGGGCTGCCGGCATGTATACGATTTCAGCAACGGGTAACCATCCCAGTGTCCACTCTATTTGGTTAGCAGTGAGGGGCCGAAAATATGTGGTCCAACCTGTGACCCCTTCTGGCAACTCAACCCCTTTAATCCTCGTGTAAAACTCTTCTATGCATGTTTTGTCTGGAGACCCATAGCTCAAAAACTGAGGGCGATGACACAGGTGCTCGATCATCCACATTTGTAACAATAAGTTGCACCCTTCGAAGAGAGATTCCCCGGCCTTGCAAGCTGTAAGAGCACGGAAAATGTCAGCCAATATCATAGGTGCCAGTGTACTTTTGGCTTGAGTAATTAATGTGCTGACGACCCCAGCTATTTTTATGTCAATGTTCCCATCCTTCCTTGGAAATACCAGAAGCCCCAGGAAAGCTACCATAAAGGCGAAACGTCGATGCTCTTCCCACTTTTGGCGGTTTCCTTTACTACATATCTTACTTTCTGGGTTGTTGAACCCCCAAATATGGCCGTATCGCTGATATATGAAACTTAGAGTACAAAAGCCATTTGCCAAATCTGTGTTATGGACGGCTCTGACTATCTTCAAAGAGTCTAGAAATCTGTGCACAGCTACAACTCTGGGGGCGACCAAATATTTGTGCCTTAATGGAACCTCATCCTTTCCAATGTAGCCAGCTATTTCCTCTAATGTCGGGGTAAGCTCGAAGTCCGAAAAATGAAACACATTATGTGCTGGGTCCCAACATGTAACCAGTGCTCTAATAATATCTCGCCGAGGCGCAATATCGAGCAAACCAGTAAGCCCTTTCAAATGTTTCTTGACTGCATCTTGCCCTTCTCCGCCTAAATCGCTCCACCACAGACGTAGCTCCAAAGGGATTTTATGCATGATTGAAAATAATTCATTTTGAGTCGTGCTCATCCTGCACATTTATTAAGGTGATTTTAATCACTTATTTTGACCTAAAAGAGAAAAATGGCACAATCCTTGTTCAAATTGTCAATTTGAACAAACAGCCGGTATTGCGGACACGGCCTTTCAGCACTTCATAAGGAAGCTTTTAAGGCTGTGCCTGCTAACCGTTTAGAAGATGACTCAAGGTGGCTGTTCTTGCAAAAACAGCATTCCGGCGCCCTTTTGGGGACATTTGGCTTATTTTTGACAAGAACGGCATCACCCGACTTATTCATAACGAGATTAAAAAATTTGGTATTTTTGGCTATTTTTGAAAAGGGGAAGTTGGACCCGATGAGGGTTGCCCACGTATCTCACGTCCGGTGAGAATCAAACCAGCGTAGTTCGGGCAAAATAAATCTAACTATTTTTGAAAACAAGACTCTTTTTTTTTTTGTTGGCAAATACACTATTTCTGAAAACAAGATTCTTTTTGTTTTTATATTGTCCTTGTCAATGGTAAATAAAATAAACTAATGTGAAAATAAAACTCTTTTTGTTTTCTTTTCCATTGGCAAACTAAAAAGGACTTTCTTTTCTTTTTCCATTTTCAAAAATTCGGCAGCATTTCGGCACTACTTGGACATTGATTTTTCTAATACAGGAACTTAACTCTCTATATCGCTATTTTCTCTTTTGTTTTTTTTTTCCACTTTCTCCCAAATATTCAAAGCCGGTCAAGCATGCAGGTCCCAAACAGATAAATGCACACATAGGATGCAGCAGGATGGTCCATTATTCCGGGTACACCTGTCCTAGACGGACCCAACCCCTGTGTTGAGTCCCCTAAGTCAAAATGCACGTGATGCAGATAAACGTCCTACTAGGGATCCCGCATGAAGTCAAGTTCTTCTAGGTTCAAAACCTGGGTATGTGTTCTAGACAGTGTACCCGAGCGGACAACTCGAGTCGAGGAGGGGGCTACGTACCGGGAAACAAAGGGCCATCCGGCTTAGTAACTTGTCCGGCCTCTTTCTTATTTCAGGGTATTGACACTAACAGATTAGGGAGTCTCAACCAGTAAGCACATCCCCGGAGGTGAGAAGAGAAGGGTTTCGGCACAGTTTATATGCAATTCCAGATAATATCATAGCGGTAAAAAGCAACATCTTGCACATTTAGCATGAAACATGTAGGAAAATCAGATAAAGCCAAATACAACAATATATCTAAGCTCGAATTCTGAACCCTGAACTAAAGTTCTGGGTTCTTGTCCCCAGCAGAGTCGCCAGAGCTGTCACACCTCCTTTTTCACTACTACGCCTGTGAGGGTGTAAAGGAGTTTTTCCAATTGAAGGACAGTCGGAACGGGATTTATTATTAATGTTCAGAGTCGCCACTTAGGAGATTAATGGTGTCCCAAGTCACCGGTTGACTCCCGATCCGAGGAAACTATGACTCTGTTAACAGTCCGCGAACCAGAACTCCGAGTAAGGAATTCTGTTAACCCGGGAGAAGGTATTAGGCATTCCCGGATTCCGTGGTTCTAGCACGGTCGCTCAACTGCGGTATTTGCTTTTATCTGATTTTAAAACATATTCTAACCTATGTGCCCTTTATTTTAACCACTTTTACTTTATATCTTTTAACAAGAATTGCAACGTCGTGAAAATGTATCTCGAACCACGTTACACCAGTGCACCCGTGGCTTTTGACGCATTTCGACTCCGTTGAGATTTAGATTTGGGTCACATAAATGTGCACCCGTGTTTAAGAAAGTAATATTACTAAAATACGCGCCTAAAGCAACCACGCGTCTTGGCTTTGCGAGGGCCATGACATTTTGCTAAATGGCACGCCTCGGATTCTAATTGTTTTAAAAGAAATATTTGAACGGGGCCAAGCACTGAGATTTTATCGGGCTTGGCGCGACTCAATTTGTTCTAGCTTAACGGTCTTAAACTAATTCATGAGGGTCGCGCACGGCGAGTTATCTAATTAAGGCTCACTTCAATCTAGTTAATGGGCTTAACCCGTTAGAACTAAATGTGGTTTATGGCTTCCCTTCGACTGACTAATGATTCACTCGAGGAGAATTACTTATTTCGAGCAAGGGATCAGTCTAGCACAAATGGACCGAGGGTCCAACTAATAAACCTGACGTGATTAAACATGGTTACAGATTTAACACCTGAAGAAATCG
>NW_017670733.1:278156-462683 GCF_001879085.1 Nicotiana attenuata | reverse complement strand
GGGATAAATACAGACGTCTCCGTACCGATCCCTCAGACTCTACAAGTTTGTCCGTGAGTCGTGAGACCTATGTAACCTAGTGCTCTGATACCAACTTGTCATGACCCGGATTTCCCACCGTCGGGAGTCGTGATGGCGCCTACTATTAGGAGCTAGGCAAGCCAATTAATTATTAACCTTTTTGGCAACATCGACAATACTAAGGCAATGAGAAATTTAATATAAAAGCGGAAGTTTTAAATATAAATGAACTGAAAACAAGTGCGGAAATTCAATTACAACCTCTACCCAAGACTGGAGTCACTAACTCACGAACGTCTATAGAATACTAAAAACAGAGTCTGAATAAAATACAATATTGTTTGTTCCGGTACAAGGACAACAAACGAAATAAAGATAGAAGAGACTCCGGGCCATGCGGACGTCAGCAAGGCTACCTCGGGATCTCTGGACTGAAGTCAGCTCCCAAATGCTCCTACTGCTGTCCAAAAGCTGCTGCTCCGGTACTGTGATCTATGCAAAAAGATGCACAGAGTGTAGCATCAGCACAACCGACCCCATGTGCTAGTAAGTGCCTAGCCTAACCCCGGCGAAGTAGTGACGAGGCTAGACCAGACTACCAGATAAACCTATGCAGATATATATATACAAGTACAACAAAATAATAGCGGAAAGCAAGCAATTAAAGCTGGGAGGGGGAAACATGCCTATGGGGAAACAGATAAAACAGAATATCAGGAATAACAAAAGAAACTACATCTGATTTCTTCTAACATAGAATAAGGAAAACAAACCACTTTCACTTATTTCAATTTCCTCTCATTGCAGGCGTGCAACACGATCCCATTTCCTTACATCACGTGGTAGGCATACCACACGCTCCCATTACAATAATATCACATGGTCGGCGTGCCACACGTTCCCATTTCATAATAACTCATAGTCGGCGTGCCACACGTTCCCATTTCATAATAACTCGTGGTCGGCGTGCCACACGATCCCATTTCTTTCAACACAATACACAACATAATCCCGGCAAGGGAGAAAGATGTTATAATAACTATCCCGGCAAGGGAGCAATGTAATACAATATACTATCCCGGCAAGGGAGCAATGTAATACAATAAACTATCCCGGCAAGGGAGATCCAACTATAACCAAACTCATTCAATTTCTACTTAACACAATTAAATCCACACTTAATCTCAACAATTACTGGCTCAGTGTTAAAGATTTCCAACCAAGTCCTCATAGGCAACAATTAAGAATTCGATAATTTAGCAATTTAGGACTCGCGGTCATGCTCGACACCAGTGTATAGATACTCGTCACCATGCCTATACACCGTACTCGACAAATAGCAATTAGCAACTAAGACTCTACTCCTATACCCTCAAGCCAAAGTTAGACCAAACACTTACCTCAAATGCTCCAAACTCAACTCAAGCCACTAGTATAGCATTACCCTTCGAATTCACCACCAAACCGCTCGAATCTAGTCACATATTACTTGAATGTATCAACAAATGCTAATCGAATCAATTTGAATGCATGAAAACGAATTTCCTAAAGTTTTACTCAAAAATTCCCAAAACGCCCCCGGGCACACATGGTCATAACCCGAGGTTCGAACCAAAACCCGGTTACCCATTCCCCCACGAATCCATATCTATGATTAGTTTTGAAATCGGACCTTAAATTGAGGTCCAAATCCCCAATTTTAAGAAAACCTAAGTTCTACCCAAAATCCCCATTTTCACCCATGGAAATCCTTGATTTTAAGATGAAAACATGTTTAATGATGTTGAAGATTGAAAAAATTAAGTAAAAGTTGACTTACAAATGATTTGGAGAAGATAGATTTCTTGGAAAATCGCCTATGGAGTTTGTGTTTTGAAAGAATGAAGAAAAGGGGTTAAAAATTCGTCTAAGTATGAAAAATGCAGGCCTCAGATGTGGGAATTGCGAAAATGGGTTCGCAATTGCGAACCCAGCAGGCTTGGGAAATGCGAGGAAGTAGTTCGCATTTGCGAACACTGCGCAAAGGGGGATGTTTCGCATTTGCGAGCTGATATGTCGCATTTGCGACCAGCTCTAGTTTGCATTTACGACCCAGATGGCCGCATTTGCGACCCAAGACAGAACTCCCCTTTTTCGCATTTGTGATCAGGGACTCGCATTTGCGAGAAATTCTTTGCAAATGCGAAGATACCAGAACTGAAGGATCAGATTTTTTCCAAAGTTCAAAAATGAAACTCGACACCTATCCAAAACTCACCCGAGCCCTCGGGGCTCCAAACCAAACATGTACCTAACCTCAAAAACATCGTACGGACTTACTCGTGCGATCAAATCGCCAAAACAACATCATATACATAGAATCAAGCCTCAAAACTCAAGATTTCTTTCAATTTTTCATAAAACACCAATTTTCCATTTTAAGTCCGAAATACGTCAAATGACGTCCGTTTCCAACCAAACTTTACAGAAAGTGCTTCACATATAAGACCTGCACCGGGCGTCGGAACCACAATACGAGCCCGATACCATAGTCTTTTGATAAAATTTCTTTTACATTTTCCTTAATTAATTCCAGAAAACATTTTCACAAAAAAATTCATTTCTTGGGCTTGGGACCCCGGAATTCGACTCCGGGCATATGTCCGAATCCCATATTTTTCTACGGACCTTCCGGGACCGTCCAATCACGAGTCCGGGTCCGTTTTCCCAAAATATTGACCAAAGTCAACTTTATTCATATTAATATTAAAATTCATCAATTTTTACACAGAATTCATATTTAAGCTTCCCGGCTACGCGCCCGGACTGCGCACGCAAATCGAGGCGACTAAAAGAGAGTTTTTCAAGGCCTCGGAAGCACGGAATGAAAGAGAAAATAGGTGATGAACCTTTGGGTCGTCACAGAACATGAAGAACGTTGTTGAGCGTTAACACCTTGCCGGAAGTCATCTTCAGGAATATCTTCCCATAACCTTCAATCTTGGTTGTTGCATTATTTCCCATGGAAATTTCTTCTTCCGGACCAGCAGTAGAGTAAGTCGCAAATGCTTCTTTGACAGCACAAACATGTCGAGTGGCTCCAGAGTCAATCCACCACTCCTTCGGATTTCCAACTAAGTTGCATTCCGAAAGCATTGGGCAAAGATCATCAATGTCATTATTCTTCTCCACTATGTTGGCTTGTCCCTTCTTCTTATCCTTTTTCGGGAGACGACAATCAGGGATTTTGTGACCGACTTTTCCACAATTGCAGCAGCTTCCCTTGAATTTCTTTTTGTTCTGCTCCTTAGTTTGTCCAGAAGACCTCTTCCTCTTCTTACTTTTTGGAGCAGTCTCTTCAACGATATTAGCTCCCATGATCGTTGAATTTCCACGAGACTTCTTCTCGGCTGTTTTGTTATCTTCCTCGATCTTTAGACGTATCACAAGATCTCCCAACTTTATTTCTTTGTGTCTGTGCTTCAGATAGTTCTTGAAATCTCTCCACGAAGGAGGCAATTTTTCAATCATAGCAGCTACTTGAAATGCTTCATTCACGACCATACCTTCAGCGATAAGGTCGTGAAAAATAAGTTGAAGTTCCTGAACTTGGGTTCCCACAGTTTTGTTGTCTATCATTTTATAGTCTAGAAACTTGGCAACCACGAACTTCTTCAAGCATGCATCTTCTGTCTTGTACTTCTTCTCAAGTGCGTCCCATAATTCTTTCGAAGTATTCATTGCACTGTACACATTATACAAGTCATCTTCTAAAGCACTTAAGATATAGCCTTTGCAAAGAAAATCTGCCTGCTTCCATGCCTCAACAACCATGAACTTTTCATTATCCGGCATGTCCGCAGTAGGCACTGGAGGCTCTTCACTAGTGAATTTCTGCATACCAAGCGTGGTAAAGCCAGAAGAACACCCTTTGCTTCCATCCTTTGAAGTTGGTTCTAGAAAATTTCCCCGATTTCTTAGCCGGAGGAACAACAGTGCGGCTTGACGAGGCTATCGTCGTTGCACCAACAGTCGCAACAACAGAAGAAATCAATTAATGGCAAAACCAAAACAGTAAATAATAGTGTAATCAATAAACAATACATAATAAAAACAACTAAGGTTTTTATATACTGTTTTACAGAAAAACGATGAAGTTTTTATGTTCTTCAAATCGTTTTCTGAATTTCAATACCCTGATGAAGTTTTTATATCTTCAAATCAGAATAGTAAAATTCAGACAGAATACAAAATATAATAAATATAATTTTCTTAAGATTGTTATTTATCTGTATTGCTGTAAGTAAATAAAACAGTAATCTTTCGGAAAAATAAAACAGAAAGTTAGTAGAAATAATTCTGAAAAATAATATTCGAATTTCAAAATAATTTTTGAAACGTTGAAGGAAAAAGTCGATCCCACTGAATACACAGTGTGTCCTTAAGGAAATTATTCCCCTCAAGTACCCGAGGTTATGGAATATATCCTCCCAGGATAGAACGATTTAACTCACCGGAGTGTTGGTACCAAAAACGCCGATGATCAGCGAACCACTCGATGGCAGCAAAACACACTGAAATTTTAGTGCAGAAGAAGAAGAAGATAATCAGAAAATTTCGTAAGTAAATATTCTGGGATTTGAAGGTCTATTTATAGCCAACTTGGTGATGTTTCTGAAGAGGTTTGCAACGTTTCAGAATAGTCATGACTGTTGTAACAAGTTTGACCCTCTGAAGAGGTTTGCAACCTTTCAGAACAGTCATGGCTTCTGGAACAGGTGTGACCCTCTGAAGAGGTTTGCAACGTTTCAGAATAGTCATGGCTGTTGGAACAGGTGTGACACTGTTTCAGAACAACCATAGCTGTTGGAAATTTTTGCGGGAAATTTAAAACGAATTTAAATTAATCCGGGAAAGAAAAACGGGCTAGACCGGACCGGGTCGCGGGTATCTCTCCATTTCTTTTCCTACCATTTTCCATTCACACCTCTTTTGTTATTATTTATTAAATAACAAACCCAACATCCTCAATATCCATTTTACACCAAAAAGCTAGGATAAAATCAAACTAAAACTAATATTCTAGTTTCTCAGTTCCTTTTTAAGCTTTAAAGTTGAGATTCGAGCAAAATGCACACATTATTAAAAATTAAAAAAATTTCACCTGCATAAGTAGGTTAGGAAGGAGGCGATGATCAACACCCGAAGAGGCCAAGGGAGGGGCTAAATGCTGCAACCCAGCAGACTGAAGCCATGGCGCCATGACAGCATCACCCGCATTGCCTGGGTGTGGGTGATCATACACAGCAGTACCCGCGGCATTGCCTCTGCTGCACCTGACCACCCATGTGGCGCTGCTGCGATTGCCTTTGAGGAGCCAACTTTAATATATGCTATTCAATACTTCTACAACTCCACCAAGAAACAACATAAAAAACTAGTTGAAGTAAGCTAATAATGATCCTCTGCGTCAATTCTGCTCCATTTGGACCATTTCATTTCTAAAGTAAAAAAACCAAAACAAATATCAATAAAAACTGGTAGATCATTATTCAAGAACTCATCTTTGGATACATATAATGCACGTTAAATTAACAAACCTAGAAAAAGTTAAGATTAAAAAATAAAATTAAACATATAGAATCATAATCATTCATAAAAAAAAATGCAATACATGCATAATAAGAATTGAATTTTTGATTGGATTATCCAAAAGCATATCTAAGAGAAAATGGATAGAACCCAGAAAGGAAAAGACCTTAAATTCTCGGATTGGATTGAGAAAACATGGGAATTTTGCTTGGAAAGGATGATAATTAGAAGGTCTTTTTGATCATATAATTTTTCTACACTCCTATATGTTTTGTACTATATTTTATGTATTTAATGTGGGTCCTGTTTTATAAATATAAAAGTTGACTGTGTTAAGAAACTAAGCTCAAAGTAATAATATGAAACAATAAAATAGACAATAGATGTAGAGAGGAAGAGAGAACTTTCTTATTTCATCAAAGTGTTTTCCAAGTGTGTACAATATCACTTCTCATCCTCTATTTATTGTACGGAAAAGGGTCAAAACTACCCCTATCGTTTGCTAAATGGTTTATAAATACCCTCCGTTCATCTATCCGTCCAAAAAAACACACAACGTTATTTCTATTAACAAAATTACCTCTCTTTTTAACGGCGCAGCACGTGGGCTCCACGTCTAATGTGCTGTTATTTTTTTATTGGGCCACGTGGCTGTCGTTCAGAATCCAAATATTTGCCCCATTAACCAAACCCGCCCAATTATTTGCCCGACCCATTTTTTCTCTTTTTCTTAATCTTTTCCTTTCTCTTTCTTCCTTCTTCCTTTGATGGGTCAGAAAAGAGAAGTTGTGGCTGGGTGGGTTCCTCTCCATCGTTTATATGGAGGAAACTGTTTCAGCCCATCTAAGGTTGCTGGATTCAAAAAAAAGAAAATGAAATCAGATAATTCTTTAGCTTCGGTATTTGGGGAAATCCGTAGTAGAAATTTCAAGTTTGAGTTTTAAGAGTTGGTTGTGTTTCAAATCGGGAGCTGAAAACTTAAACTCAAATTGTGGCTCATTGTTTGGACGATTTGGTATTCGAACACTTGAATAACTTTCAAGTTCTTTGTGATGATAGTAGTTTCAGTTTGTGCGAAAATATTAGATCCACCATTGATGAACAAACTTTGAATTTTAGAAGTGGGTTTGATGTTTAAACTCGAAAAAGACGAACTGGGTATTTTAATTTTGTTGATGTTTGTTCGCATTGGCTCTTTCTATTGTAATTAGTATTATTTATCAAGCTTCAGTTGTTAGTACACTTTTGAAATTCGGATTGAAGAAGAAGAATCTCATTGCTAAAATTTCGAGAGCTATTGGTTCACAAAATTTAAAAAACAGAAGTGCCATTGTTGAACCTTGAAGGTCTTAGGATTGAACTAGATTGGACGGTTATCCTCCTAGCTTTGAAGGCAATCTCAGAAGCACCAGCTAATTCTTGCACGCATGCTTATACACACATCTACCAAACTAGAGTTGTTCTGTGGTGCATTGTAACAAGTGCAGCAGGAAAATTGACGGTGCATCAGCTTTAGACGATGGTGACAATGGTAAAGGAAGAAGATGCTAAGTATTTTTCTTTTTCTTTTTTAAGTTAAAACATAATTAGAGCGGGTCAAATAATTGAGGCGGGTATATTCTACCCATAATTTTTATTTGACCCAATAAGCCACATGGTCCTGTAATACGTTGCCAACTCATTAAAAGTGGGGCTCACATCTGTTGCCGTTAAATCGAGGGGTAATTTTGTTAATAGAAATAACATCGTGTGTTTTTTGGACGGATAGATGGACGGAGGGTATTTATAAACCATTTAGCAAACGATAGGGTTAGTTTAGGCCCTTTTCCGTTTATTGTATTACATAGAGGTATACAAAAGAATAACATAAATATGGCATTAAGTATTTGAGATCATGGAGGTACGAGAGTTACAACCATAAGTATTGGAGTAGTGAAAGTTATGGAGATAACGCAGAAGAGTAATGGGTGCAATACATTTAGGTTTATGGTCATCCACCATAATCTAATGTTTCATAACACTCTCCCTTGGATGTCCATAGATAGTATGCCTCATTAAAACTTTACTAGAAAAAACCTGTGGGAAAAAATTCTAGTGAAGGAAAAAGAGTACACATATCATGTAATATGCATTATTTGCTGCCTCATTAAAAAACCTTGCCAGGAAAACCCAGTGGGATAAAACCTTAGCTAAAGGAAAAGAGTGCAGCGCGTGCTATACTCCCCTTAACAAAAATATCACTTGATATCTCAGAAACGATGAATTCTAATCTTGTTTGACAACTTCTCAATTGCTGAGGTCGGCAATAACTTGCGAAGAAGTTTGTCAAATTATCGCTTGAATAAATTTGTTGATCATCGATTATGTCTGAAATAGACACCACAAACAAAAGGAATTAGCTACGAACGTCGTCGCTAATCTGTCGCTAAAACGCTCGCATCTAACAGAATTTCTTGATAATCTGTTGCTAATCCGTCGCTGAATGAGATTAGCGACGGATTTGTCTGTTAGCTACAGAATTTGTCCGTCGCTAAAACCTAATTTTTTAGTAGTGAGAACTTTGGTGAAATATTCTCTATTTTGTCTCCTTCGATAGTCCTTCTTTCAATTGAGCTATGCATGCAGTATCGTCTTCAATATAATTGGAATCTTGTTGAATATCATAATATAACAGTCCCTCACGTGCAAATAGATTGTTTGAAGAACGAACTTTAAAAAAGCGCAAAACCAACAAAATCTTGACAGTATTTGTTAGAATAAACAAATCGATATCAAGGATTCCTTTTGCTATAACACTAATGGTATTTCAATATCTCCGCATAGGAGTAAAACTATATCTTACAAGCATACTGTTAGACACAAAAAATAAATCATGTACGCCATGATTGCTCTAATCCACATAAGAATTTGTTGAAGCTTTATTTAATAAATTTCTTAGGAACCTTAATATGCTTTAGAACAGTAAATCATTCAATGATTTTTATATACGCATATCAAATTTTCAAGTATTGCCAAACTAAAATCTGAAAGTAATTGCATAAGAACATGTTATAATCAATGCCAGGACATTTACGAAAATTCTTGTGTCACTCCACTGGCTTTATACTTTCAGGTGTTGGGACTATCAATTCAAAACTTTACGTTTTCCAAGTGAAGTCAATATTGATTGCGTATTTTTCGTTCACCAATCATTTATCTGTCCATATTCTATGACAGATTTGAGCTCAAGATCCTCGTCAATAATAGTAATATTGAGCTACATTATATCAACAATATTATGGACGATCATTTTATATCGGTTCTATCATCACTCAATAATTGCATAACTTATCGAGATCTCATTATTTTCAGGTACCTGAGCCTCTCCCATGAGGTCTTATAAAGTGTTATGTCGTGGTGCTCTTATAGAGCACTTGCCTCTTTATTATGACCATCTTGATCATTTGATCCTCTCCTTCATTAAGGAGTTTTATCTTGGAACCAATTAGTCTATTAGCGGTTTATGCGTGCCATTGACTCTATCCATCATGGACTTCATTTATTTGGAGCATTAGCAACTGAAATATAATATTTAGCTTTGAGTCAGCAAATACGCCTGAATATTTTGCAAATGAATTATCACTTGAACTTCAAGTTCATATTATCTTGTACGGGGATCTAGGTGTACTCATAATAATTCATTTCATGTATTACTTTAGCTGTCCATTTTCTCCCCCTAATGTTGAGAACACCAACACATATCCTCCGCCCCTAGGTACCCATCTTTGTGCATTGCGGTGGAACAATTAAATCGTATAGCACATCCATATTTCTAGATGGAAATTATTTGGTTCCTGACCCTGAACCAATTGTAATAGGGGGAATTTTTCATAACTTGTTCATTAGATGCGTACAAGTGTTGTTGTATATTAAATAATACACCTCATACCAAATTTCTATTTGGGAGTTTTGTTCTTATAACCAATGGTTTAGCTGTAATTGGAGGCATACAATGTATGCGCAATCAACTTGGATTTAAACCAATAATAATCATCAAGATAAATCATCATAATTTATATTCTAGAACTGTGCCCTAATAATTTGAGCACTCAACCTTGCAAAATCTAAAGTGCAAGTTGATAACAAATGCACATGTGACCATATAATAGATGCATCTATTAAAATAATATATATATATATATATATATATATATATATATATATATATATATATATATATATATATATATATATATATATATATATATGCGTTCCAAAAATCAGGGAATACAATCCCAATCCCAGCTGGTATAGTAATCAATTTATCAGTCGTACAGGAGAATTCTCGAAGAATCTCCTAATTCTTCAATATATGCCACTGTGAATTCTTAATTTTCGCTTCATAATTAAACCGGGATGGCCAACCAGTCATGCCAACTGATGTTTATTTCAGTAAACATCTAATTTACTATGGCATGTGATTCCATCATCATGCTTATACATCTGTAGTACAAATAGATGAAAAGGCTGGTAATCTTTCATATTTATCCGGTATGATTATAGTAATATGGAGATATTCAATCTTCCTTTCATTCATAGTCTCAAATGCCAACCACTTCGGCTAATATATTTGAAACTCAAAAAGTTTCTTTTGAGACTTACTACAATATCAATGTCAAGAACAATTTTATTCATCCGGATAGTAACAAATTAGTTCTTCCGGAGCTCTTAATTAATTTTATACTACATGATCATTTGTCACACATCAATATGATGAATGTCTCCTTCACGGAGAAAATTATATCATAATAATTGTCATGGTTAAAATCATCATAAGCAAAATCATTTCTTGCTTTAATTTTGCCTTTAATAACTTTTTATGAGGCATGAAAAAATATTTCCGGCGTACCACATGTACGCGACCAATGACATATTCATGTATAATCACACATTAATGTTCATTATCTTTTTTTCTATCAAACCTCCAGTAGAAGTGAGTTGTAGTATCTATTCAATTATGCACAAGCACATTCTTATGCATAATTTGTATCATATATATATATATATATATATATATATATATATATATATATATATGTTCACATTCACTTTCAAGAATGAGTCTATGTTTGCAATGTGTAACGACCGGGCCGGTCGTTTTGAGAATTTACGCCCCGATCCCCTATTAACTGCTTCCCCCATGTTTATTTCTACTATTGTGATTTGCCGGGATGATTCGTTTTGAGTTTCGGAGTGTTTTGGGACACTTAGTCCCTAAATGAGAGCTTAAGCTTTAGAATTTGGACTGTAGTCGGAGCAGTGTGAGGACGGCTCCAGAATGGAATTCCGTTAGCTTTGTTGGGTGATTTCGGGCTTAGGGGCGTGTCTGGATTGTGCTTTGGAGGTCCGTAGCTTATTTAGGCTTGAAATGTCGAAAGTTGAATTTTTGAAGTTTTCGAATCATTAGTGAAATTTTGATATCGGGGTCGGAATCTGATTACGAAAGTTGGGATAGGTCCGTAGTGTTGAATGTGACTTGTGTGAAAAATTTGGGGTCAATCGGACGTGATTTGGTTGGTTTCGGCATCGGTTGTAGAATTATGAAATTTCAAGTTCATTAAGTTTGGATTGGAGGGTAATTCGTGGTTTTAGCGTTGTTTGATGTGATTTGAGGGCACGACTAAGTCCATATGGTGTTTTAGGACTAGTTGGTATATTTAGTTGAGGTCCCGGGGGCCTCGAGTGTGTTTCGGATGCTCAACGGGTCATTTTTGGACTTAAAGAAATGGCAGATTTTCTGGTGTTTTGTTGTAGAGAAATCCTTCATCGCGTTCGCGAGAGGGGTCTCGCATTCACGAAGAGCATTCGGGAGAGGCAGATTAGTTGTACTTCGCGTTTGCGATGATGCTCCCGCGTTCGCGAAGGTGTGGATCGTTTAGCCTACGCGTTCGCGACCTGGTCCTCGCGTTGCGAAGGGTCCGTCAGTGTAAGCTACGCGTTCACGACATGGTCCTCACGTTCGCGAAAGAGGAATTTGGGCCAGTAGGATTTTGTACATCGCGTTCGCGATGGTAGTCTCGCGTTCGTGAAGAAGAACGCATCTGGGCAGAATTTAAAATCCAAAAATGAGGGTTTGAGTTCATAACTCAAAAATTGGATTGAGAGCTTGGTAGGAGGCGAAATTTGGAGAGATTTTCGGAGTAAGTTTGTGGGTAATGATTCCTAACTCCTTTTTGATTATATCCTATTAATGTAAGCTTAATTTCATCATTTAATTTCGGATTTGGGGTGAAAAATTGGGAAAATTTGAGAAAAGTTCTTAAGCCGAATTTTGGGATTTTGATGGTTTTGGTATCGGGTTTGAGTGAATTTGGTATGGTTAGACTCGTGAGTGAATGTGTGTTCATATTTTGTGACCTTTACCCGATTCCGAGACGTGGGCTCGGGGAGGATTTTTGGACGTTTTTTTATTTTGTTGCCTTAGCTTCGATTTCTTTAACTAAATTAGTTATTTGTTGTTATATTTACATTATGAAATTGATTTGATTAGATTTGGACCACTCGGAGTTGGATACTCGTGGCAAGAGCGTGTTATCGGATTAATTTTGAGCTGATTCGAGGTAAGTGGCTTGCCTAAACTTGTGTGGTGGAACTCCTCTTAGGATTTTGGTACTGTTGTTATATGAATGCTGTGTACGTGGGGCGACGAGTGCGTACACATGCTAATTGTTGAAAAACCCCATTTTCATTAAGTAAATATCTGTATTTTTCCTTAAATTGAGTAATTAGTATTTGAAGCCTCATGTTTAGATTAGGAAAGCATGCTTACGTGACTTAACTGTCTTAACTGCTTACCTGAATTCTGTGTAGCATGTTTAGGGTAGAAATTACCTATTTTCTTGATACAAACTTGTATAGAATTGTAAATTTCCTTGTTGAGACTGTTGTGTATTTACTTTGGGACTACGGATCGGAATTCCGGGAGATCCCCTTGCATGTTTACTTTGGGACTACGGGACAGTATCCCGGGAGATCCCCCTGTACTGGATATTTATTTTGGAACTACGGATCGGTATTCTGGGAGATCCCCCTGCACATTTACGATTTGGATTTCGGGATGGTATCCCAGAGATCCTTTGCACATTTACGTTTGGGACTAGGGGACGTTATCCTGGGAGATCCCCTGTTGTTATCTTTATGTACTGAGTTATTTCTTTCTGTGATTTCACTTTTATTGGTTGTTAATATTTTAGTTATACTATCACATTTCATACTGTTTTACCTTGTTATTATATATATATATATATATATATATATATATATATATATATATAACCAGTAGGTCCCTGACCTCTCCTCGTCACTACTCGACCGAGGTTAGGCTTGACACTTACTGGGTACCGCCGTGGTGTACTCATGCCCTTTCCTGCACATGTTTTTCGTGTGCAGATCCAGGTTCTTCTGCTCAGCCATACTATCCGTGGGGCGAAGCGATCCAGAGACTTCGAGGTATATCTGCAGCGTCCGCAGACCTAGAAGTACCTCTCTATTCTCCCTTTAGTTATAGACTTCTTGTATTTTCTTTCGTTTAGACTTTTGGAGTTAGAACACTATGTATTTTCTTTAGCTTGTGATTCATGAGATTCTGGATTTTTGGAGTGTTATTATTGGTTGAGAGTGTTATTAATGTATATGCCGAGCGGCATTTTAAACACTTTATTTATATTTACCTGTTAGTTGGCTAGTTTTGTACTTTTAATTCTTTTTTCGCTAATTTTAGGCTTACTTAGTCATAGAGACTAGGTGCCGTCACGATAGTTCATCGAGGGAGAACTTGGGTCGTGACACAATGCTTATCACAAGTCACATGTTCAAAGAATGGACCATAATCATCTGAACATGCCTCATATTTATAGACCACATTGATACACATTTCCTTCACCTTTGATGGACTATTTTGAGAACCCTTATTGTTCTCCATTTTACAATTACCATAATGATGACATTACTATTTTAGTCTTTGACACGCCCACGCTCATTGGTCAACCACTTATATTTATTTAGACTTATTACCACATCCACTGGTGCAAATCAATTGGGACAAGCTTCATGCTTTTTCATGAAAAATATGTTATTTTTCTTTAGTCATCAGTTATATCATCAATATGGTGCATTGGGACTCAAACCCATTGCCTTACCAAATATAAAGGTATGTTGGGCCATAATGCGTTGGGACTCAAACCAAACGTCTTATTATCATGGTGCACTAGGACTTAAATCCGGTGTCTTACCCTCAAGGTGCGATGGGACTTGAACCCACCGTCTTACCCTCAACCAATAGTATAATAGGCCAAAATGTAACTGAGATCACCCTTGAGCCTTTAAAATATTAGCACTTCGAAGATTCAAATGAACTTAGATAAAATTGCAAAGAAATGTTACTTACCTTCACTGCAATCATGCCATAAAAAATGCATTGTGGTGAATATAAATGGTTACTATGATTTTTTCAGAAAAAGGAATATAATCCGGGAGATGAGCGATAATTACAATAAAGTGCATCTCTTATGCAAGCACTTGCTTACTATTCATGAAAATGAAACCCAATAAGTCAGCTATGTATCTAAAATCATAACTTCTCAACTTTTACTAATTATTGATCATAGGTAGTTTCTGACTTAAGAACTAATCTACACAAGACAATTGATGTGCGTTTTTTTTAATTGTCGTATCTTTTGGTTGTAACATATTTATGGATACGTAAATTCATAAAGTATAAATTGCATAAACCAAAATTACACAAGCCATATCTTCTCAGAAACGTAGGGGAATATAGCATAAATATTTGTGTCTTACCATAAGCTATAAGCTATGCCTGTGTAACTTTTAAGCTATATACTAACATATGTATTGATATCAAATATACTGCTTGAGTTCCCATCTGATTGCATCTTTAATTTATGGTGATAGCATCTCTTCCATTTTCTATACAGAAATTCTTGAAGAAGGAAGAGATCGAACTCAGTTGGTTAGAGTCTCGTGCTGATAACTTGTTAAGAAACTAATTTCAAAGTAACAATATGAAATAATAAAATAGACAATAGATGTAGAGAAGAAGAGAGAACTTTCTTATTTCATCAAGTATTTTCCAAGTGTGTACAATTTCACTTCTCATCCTCTATTTATAGTATTACATAGAGGTATACAAAAGAATACCATAACATGGCATTAAGTATTTGAGATCATGTAGGAAGATCATGGAAGTATGGTAGTTACGACCATAAGTATTGGAGTAGTGGGAGTTTTGGAGATACTGTAGAAGAATAGTAGGTACAATACATTTAGGAGTTATGGACATCCACCATAATCTAATGTTTAATAATAGAGTTTTTAAAGTGACTAAAATGCCCTTGGATTGGTAACAAAAATAGATATAGTTGTATTTTGCTTTGTTGTGTAAACTTTAAGGTTACTCACTGAAGAATTTGAAATATACTTGCTGTCCGAGATGGTGATTAGTGCTCTAATCATCTATAAAGCATCCAAAGTGTATGTTTATATTTACACCTATCACCTAACATAGTTTTTGTACATTTTGAAATATACTAAGGTGAATATCGATTTTAAGATGAGACTTTGCTTATACTTTGATGAGATTTAAACACAAGTTTTTGGTTTTCAAAAGCTTAAATCTTAACCTATTAAATAACTATTATCTTAGCATGTCGAAAGTTTATTTAGGTGACACGCGGCGACAAAGCATATATATTACAAACGATACCTAAATTAAATTATTTTATTTCGCCGACAATATAGTTTTTAATATCATGGCATTTTTTGTTATAAGGGAACATGGTGATATATGTGTCTAATGTACGTAAAGAAAGGCTCCCATGCCGTTAATCAAAATAGATCACTCAAAATATTAGAAGGGAAAGTCAAGATTAAAAATAATAGCAAAATGTTTCTCTTAGTCGTGTTTTTCATGATGAATTTAATTGTTTTTCTTAGTGGTATTACCTGAATATTATGCTTAAAGAACTTAAGGTTATCTCTTCCAAATTGTTTGATTTCCGAATAAAAGATTTTGCTGTTTAAATTTGTGAGGGAGAGAGCACATACTAGATCTAAAAGAAAACGGATGCAGACAATAAACCAAGTTTTTGAAATGAACTAGCACTTGAATTAGGAAAACGTGAGTTTGAGAAAAGAAGTGTAAAAGAGAATTGGATCGTTCCATTTAAGTAGTTAGCTTCATTTATTACCACAGCCTTCAATAACTGCCAAATAAAAATATCAAAGCTTTCGAAGTTGATATATATATGCACTAAGAAATTAAATTAATAAATCTCTGATGAGAACCACAATTTTGTCTTATCTTTGTTCCTTTTTTACCCTAGCCGTTACAAAAGTATGGTTTTAAGGATCATTAACATAGTAGTCATATACAAACGAAGGCCCAAAAAAAAAAAAAACAAGGGAGAAATTCAAAAATAGCCTGATTTTGTAAGTGATCATTCAAAAATAGTCATAGTTTCAAAAGTAATCGAAATTTAGCCACTTTTCATGTAAAGATAAATCTGAACGAAAATACTGTTTAAAATCCGAAAAATACTCCAGCATAATATACTGGAATATCAGTATAATATAATGGAACTCCAGTATATTATACTGGAGTTCCATCATAAGTGTACTAGAACTCCAGTATAATATACCGGTCCAGCATATTATGCTGAAAATTCATACACAGGTTTTCCAATCTCTAGTATATTATGCTGGAACTTTCCGCATGTAGGAGGGGGACATAGTGCCTTACGTCCTCAATTACATATTGTAAGTTGGTGCTATCCGACTTAATCTGTCCATGAAACTTACACAAGAGACATGTATTACAAGTTCTACTGAAATCAGTTAGAGAATTAGAAGAGGAAACAGTACCTCGCCACAATGTGCTCTAATGAACAAAAATTACAAAATTAGTCATGATTAGGATGAGAGAATTTCCTGACTTGTCTGATTCTAAAGCATGAGAGCTGTGATTTCTCCATTCTAAATGCTCCTCTAGCCTCAGGTGGAAGATCTTTAACATGAGAATATATTAATTTGATCATTCAAAATGTTCTGTAGGCTAGCTCCATGTTTGGATAATATATCAGTAAACTCATTCCCCTCTCTGTAACAATGCTGGATAGTAATATTCTGAGACTGAATGATTTGCCTCATATATGTAATGTCATCTTCCGATTCCCTAGAAGGTCTATTAACATATTAACAACGATCAGAGATTCCATCTCCAATATAATGTTAGTGATGCCTTGAGTTTTACACCAGTTTAAAGCATAGTAGGCCGCTTGAGTTTCTGATTGATTGTTAGTAAAGAATTGTAGGGCTTTGGCAAAAGCCATAACAAGCTAGCCATTTCTATTTCTAACAATCCCTCCTATTCCGGCTTTCTTGATGCTACTATAGCTGCTTCCATCAGTATTGATCTTGGGCCATCCATCAGGTGGTTTATCCCATGTTACTGCTCTGCTACACAGGTTGGGTTTATATCCTTCTATCTTTTGGCACAATTGATTCCAGGACCATGTCATGTCCACTTCAACACCATTCTTCTTCATAAATACCTTCAAATGAAAAAGAACAGAGTGTCTTAGTTTGAAAATTGAGGTTGTAAAATTACCATACCTGATTGAGCATCTATATTTCCATAGCTCCCAGAAGATGAATATAGGCACAACTTGACAAAGAATTTTCAGCATATGATTCTTGATGTTTTTGAGGTTCCATTGTCTAAGAGTTAGAGCAATAGAGTGAAGGTCATTCCTAACTCCCAAAGGACCTGCAAAAAAATTCCAAGTTAGAAAAGCAGTGTCACTTTTTAACATAATATGGGAAATAATTTCGTAAGTTAGAATGAATTTTTATTAGTAAAATTACGTAAGTTGAAACATCTCTTGATTGAATGCAGTTATAGGTAAGATGTAATCATATTTCCTAATTAACAATGCTTCTGAGCAGGGACGTAGGCACTTTTTTGAAACGGTGTCACGTAAAACCGCTTCGTCGATTTTTTTTCCGTAATTTGTATTGTATAAATAATAAATAAAACTAAAATATTGGGTATAGATATAAAAAGTGACATCGTTTGCCGCTACAGTAATATATTCATTTGTTCACCTTTTTAAATATTGACATCGCTTACGAAAATTCTTGAGTGCGCCATCTGAGGTTTTACGTGAAAAAAGAATATTGAAATGCTATAAAATGGACTCTACGGTGATTATATAGTCGTTAATATGTTACGGGTTATAGATTAAGAGATTAATAAAATTATAAGTGAAGTTGCACAAAATGACTCTGTTATTTCCAAAAAAACAAAAGAAAAGAAAACAACACTAAGCTAGACTAGCTATTTCATAATGTCATATACGACTTTTGATCCAATTTACCAAAAGATGACCTCACTTTTTAAAAACGATCTAATATAGAGTTTCAAAATATTTAAGAAGCCAAGTGAAAGTGTTCTCAAGTACGTTGTTGTTAAATGAAAGACGATAAACAATTTAATTATATTCTCAATATATGAATAAAAAATTAAACTACGTAAAAATATATCCATTACCTTTTATAGTTTAGCACTCAAAGATTACTGAAGAAGAAAAATATCTATCTTTAGCATAATATTAGGTTTTCCTAGGTAGTTAAACTACTACTTGACGAGCACATTAATTGAATCAATGTTAAAAGAGAAACCCTTTCCCATAATTATATCTGGCAAAACAACCAGACCAAGCATCTTCCTTAACAACCTCAGTTCAGTTGTGGATTAAAGAAATAACTGCCAAATAATGTCCAATTAAATTAATGGTCAAATCATGTTTTACGGGCCATAGTTAGAAAAAAATAGCTATAAAACCCCCACAATATTATCACTATTCTTACCATCCAAATACACAAAGTTGTTGATCTTTGTAGAAAAAAGCTTTGAATTGTTTGGATTGATTTTCAAACAATTCAAAGCTTTTGGTCTTCTGTAGCAATTCATCAGACACAAATGGCAGGAAAACAGGCCATGATTTTTGCCCTTGATGACACTGACCACAGCTTCTATGCTCTAGAATGGACTCTTGATCATTTCTTTGTCACAGATTCCCTTTTTAAGCTCGTCATTGTTCATGTCAAAACCACTCCAACTTCTGTCATAGGTCTTGCTGGCCCAGGTATTACCTATATAATTTGATTACGTTGTCGTGTTTATGGGTTCAATCTTTAGGTTCTCATGTATTATACTTTTGAAATTATGAGTTCTAATAATTTTTAAAAAATATGACGATTTTTCTCTCACACACACACACATATATATATATATATATATATATATATATATATATATATATATATATATTTAAAAATGTCGGTTGAACCCGTTTAAAGCTCCATCTGCTAATTTTGACAAGGTGATTCAGAAATATGTTGTCTTCGGAATAGGGGATTCAACGATTGATATATATGCATTTTTTTACAACCTATATATACATTATAATTTTTCAGCACGAATTCAATTGAACCTCTCAATAAGTGTGGCTCTGACACTGTTTATGACGAATCCTCTTGGATCCGAAGAATACAAGAGATTTGATGCATATATATATAGATAATTCATGCATTATAGCCAATCTCGAACTAGATTGAGATATAATTGATTGATTGATTCTTTAATGTGGTACATAGGAACAAGCGACGTGCTCATGCTCGTGGAAACCGATATTAAAAAGACAGCTCAAAGAGTTTGTGAGAAGGCAAAACAATTATGCAACGCTAAAGGAGTGACTGGTCTTGAATTTGATGTTGTCGAAGGAGACGCCAGAAATGTGCTGTGTGATGCTGTTGACAAGCACCACGCCTCTGTCTTGGTCATGGGCAGCCATGGTTATGGAGCTTTCAAAAGGTAAAATAAATAATACTACTACTATAGTAGATCTCATCAGATAGAGTTTAATTTACGTACACTAAAACAAACATGAATTTATTTAGCATAAGACGAATTCTGTCAATAAATGACAATTTACGTCGCTAAACCAATTTAACGATGGATTATTAAAGAATTATGCTAGCCATGGATGATTCAGCGGTAGAGTACTAGCGACGAATTAATTCCTGTTTTTTAGTGTTATATTTTTCTTTGCAATTTATACTTGAAATTTTCAACAGGGCTGTTTTGGGAAGCGTAAGTGACTATTGCTCTCACCATGCTCGTTGCTCAGTGATGATTGTGAAGAAGCCAAAGACAAAGAATTGAAAATGCTCATCAATAAAAGCATAAAGGAAAATATATATTGGAGGGAGATTAGACGAACCTTCGCAAGAAATACTAATTTAGAGAAAGAGGACATACATCCAAATCTCTAAATATACTTAAGAAATCAATACTATATGAAGCTAGCTACCATATATGCTTGAAAAAAAAAAATCATATCTTGCTGGCTTCATGAATTTAGTAGTTAGCAATAGGTATGCCCTCTTCTTGTTCTTTTTTCTTTCTCCTTTTTCCTTTTTTTTCTTGCACCACATTCATGGTGTTTTTTTTTTTTTATTGGATTGAATGTTTTTCATTTTTAAATTAATGGAAATGAAATCCTGCACGCAATTATATGGGTTGCCTTTCTCCACATTTTCATATGTTTTATTGCTCTCAATCTTTACCACTTGTTATCCTTAAATCATGTGAGGTATCGCATTAGAATTGAAGAAAAGAAAACGAGAAAGAAGAGAGAGAGAGATGAATCACCAATGAAAAGGAGAAACAGAAAAGTTTTTTTCATCATAATTAATTAGTATGATTCAGAATATATATATATATATATATATATATATATATATATATATGGACCAAATAAATAATTTCCGATACTCTGCAGGCAATATTATTACTAAGTAGAAATTACGAACAAAAGTTGTCTAAAAAAATCGACTATGATCTTATTAATGTACTATAAACATGCACTTTAAAAAATGTTGAACGTTATATAAGGTCAAAATTCTAGTTATTACAAAAGCTTATAACCTATTTACTTTGAAAATTCTTATATCATCTGATAAAAAAAAAATACAACTATTTTAATTAGTTTCTTTTCACCGTTACACTTTACAAATAACAGGATTAGGTCTAAAAATTGAAGGTAATGATGCCAATCAACAAAACAGTAGCTAAAGCTAATGGATTATAAGTCTACTTTTTAAATTGTGGAGGGCATAGACTACAAGAAAAACGACCTTTAAGGAAGGGAAATATGGTCCCTAAAGATCAAAATCTGGTCCTAATAAACCAATTGCGACAGGAAAAAACTGGTCTCAACCCGTCGTAATAGCTTCCGCCGCTAAAGGTCAATAACGACGGGTTCAAAAATCTGGTCGTTAAATGTCTTTAGAGACGGATAAAAAATCTAGTCGTTAAATACCTTTAGAGACTACATATCTCGTCCCAGTAGACGATTAATATATTATTAAATTATATATTGTTCCGTCGTAAAACAGTTTTAGCGACCACCTTTCTCCTCCTTATTAGACGATAAATATATTATCAAATATATATATTTTCCGGTCGTTAACCAGTTTTCTGGTCCCTATTTAAAATAATTGTATTAACTTTAACGGCCATATTTCTAACCTCGGTCTTATTAACCACAAGTAGTCCTAAATATCAAATTGCTATTGAAAAATCCAGATATAAAAAGGCAATAAAGTTATTAATTACAACGTTAACATCCCATGATGTTAATTTCAATTTTTCCTCAACGCCTTACCAAAAAAACTTAGCTAATATCCCGAGCTAGATTATATGATATCAAGTTTTACATAACATTCTTAGCAAAATAATAAGCTTGTGTATCTTCCAAACTTGCATCTTGACTTTTAGCTTCAATCTTCAGAACCTGTAAGTACAAAATTTTGAAAAGACTGATAAATAACTACTGGTAAAACAATATATGAAAATTACACTAGCAATAGTTAAACCGCTTACCCCAAAAGCAGTCTAAATTCATCACGTGTTATCCATCAATATCAACAAGGCTACAGGAAAATAAGAAAATTAATTAGAAAAGTTTTGGAACGATAAATCAAACTTCGGTCAGAATGACCATTGTCCATACAGAGTCCTTTTTTCACTCTTATCATTCACGGATTATCAATATCTGTCAGATTTCAGAGCCAAAGTCACCACTCCACTCAATGAACAAGTCTTAGAATGTATACGGAAAACACAAGCTTTGGGAGTAAATTTATACTTGTCAGGAACTAAGAGAGTCGAACTCGATTCACATAAATCAAGTGGTAACAGGGTTGACCAATTAAATCTAAGAACAATTACGAATATAACGAGAAAGATCAGAACACTTCACAGACAATAATAAACAAGAATCAAGATACAAATACCAACAGATGCTTAGTTGAACACCAGAAACAAGCTTATAGCTTGAAAATATAGTCTATAGAAAGGTAAAAGCTCAGATTTGGGGTAAGGTTACGTACATATCACCCTCACTAGATCCCACATGTGGAAAATTACTGGGTTTGTTGTTGTTGTTATTGTTGTTGTATTGCCGCTACAAAGATTCGAGTAAAGCTTGAAGAAAATATGGAATGCAACCCTATGTGCATTTGGTGGTCCATATGGAAAGACATGAGTTTCTTTTCTTTGGAAGATGTACTAACTCCATGCAGAAGATTAAGAGTAATTGTATGCTCTTGTTGTAGTTTTGGTGTAGGACAAAGGAATATGTAGGAGGCTAAAACATCACCAATTGATTTTATAGGTTCTTTTCACCGTTAAAAAAGTATACTTTTGCTTCTTGGATGTACAAGATACAACAACATCTTAGTGTTGGTGTCAATAAAAATGCTCTTTTATTGTTCGAGAAAAAAAAAATTCTAGGCTTTACTTCAAATGGCACAATAATCAAAATATTAATTGAGTTCATGCATCACAAGAACTAATATGCAAGCAACTAAAATGACAATGTTGGGACCCTGCAATAACTTAATGTAAAGAGTTAAAGAAAACCAGAAATGTGATTTTAATGAAGTTTCAAGTATTGTGTAGAAAAACAAGTAACATTGGCTGAATAAGAGATATAATAGCATATGGATACTTTAAGAATTCATGAGCCTTTCCATGACAAATTTAAGAACTTTAGGAGCATCAATAGTTACTGCCACTTTGACTGAGGGTTTGTCAGATTATTGACTTGCTTCAGCAAACCTTGTAAACCCAATAGCAGATGTAGTAAGTAAGGGATGAGATAAATTTCTTTACCTAACCAAGGCCTTTGAATCTTTTCAAAATTCGAAAATGAGCCTACCCTTTGATTATTTAAGGAGAAGTACCGATAATAGCTAAACTCCAAAACACTCCAAACAGGAGAAGAAGAAATTTTCAAGTGCTTAGAAAGGTTAAATCAAACGTAAGAGGAAGTAGTAAAAGAATAAAAAGGTATTATTTAATACATCAATAGACACTATTGAACATCTTTTGTTCATCAAAGTCCTTATTTTGTTGAGTCCAGGATAGCAGGACGTGGACCTTGACCTCTCACATGTTAAACAGTTAAAGAGTGAGAGTTCTCCTTATTCAAGGGTATCAGTAAAAGAGCAAGAATACAATCAAAGAACCTTTCTACACAAAATGTAGGAGACAAGCAACACATCACTGTTCATTTTCTAGGATCCAGGTGTAGATAAAATTGTTTGGTCATGGGAGAATACTGAACACAGTTTCAGCTAAGATTAGCTTACAATTCACTTGTATCAGAACAAATTTTGGAAAACTCTCTGGCCTCGGCCATGGAATGAATCTCAAAAACTTGTGATACATATAAAGTAACATGCTTCAACGGCCTAGGTTAAAGAAAAGCTGACAAAGAACATTTTAAAGAGGATAGAAAGGCAAATATGCAGTAGCAGTTTCATGTGTGAAAGAGCAGTTAACTCACACATAAAGGTCGTTTTTCTTGTAGTCTATGCCCTCCACAATTTAAAAAGTAGACTTATAATCCATTAGCTTTAGCTACTGTTTTGTTGATTGGCATCATTACCTTCAATTTTTAGACCTAATCCTGTTATTTGTAAAGTGTAACGGTGAAAAGAAACTAATTAAAATAGTTGTATTTTTTTTTTATCAGATGATATAAGAATTTTCAAAGTAAATAGGTTATAAGCTTTTGTAATAACTAGAATTTTGACCTTATATAACGTTCAACATTTTTTAAAGTGCATGTTTATAGTACATTAATAAGATCATAGTCGATTTTTTTAGACAACTTTTGTTCGTAATTTCTACTTAGTAATAATATTGCCTGCAGAGTATCGGAAATTATTTATTTGGTCCATATATATATATATATATATATATATATATATATATATATTTATTTGGTCCATATATATTTGGTCCATATATATATATATATATATATATATATATATTCTGAATCGTACTAATTAATCATGATGAAAAAATCTTTTTTGTTTCTCCTTTTCATTGGTGATTCATCTCTCTCTCTCTCTCTTTATATATATATATATATATATATATATATATATATATATATATATATATACACACACACATATATATTATTGGGTTCACGTCAACCCGTAACAGAGCCCTTTAACTCTACCTCTGTCCATGTATATAGTTAGAGAAAGAGGATGTGTTTACCCGTAGAACGATATAGTTAAATTTGTTACGTGGTTTAAAGGCACGCGAATTGATTTTATCTAAAAAATAATAAAATAACAAGATTAATATTAAGATTAGCAATTGAAATTGAAGAAGCGTGTATATATATATATATATATATATATATATATATATATATATATATATATATATATATTCTGAATCGTACTAATTAATCATAATGAAAAAATCTTTTCTGTTTCTCCTTTTCATTGGTGATTCATCTCCCTCTCTCTCTTTATATATATATATATATATATATATATATATACACACATATATATTATTGGGTTCACGTCAACCCGTAACAGAGCCCTTTAACTCTACCTCTGTCCATGTATATAGTTAGAGAAAGAGGATGTGTTTACCCGTAGAACGATATAGTTAAATTTGTTACGTGGTTTATAGGCACGCGAATTGATTTGATCTAAAAAATAATAAAATAACAAGATTAATATTAAGATTAGCAATTGAAATTGAAGAAGATAACAAGCATGACTCCGAACGTAGTGTCTCCGAGAGCAAAAGCGAAAATAATGATAAAGTGCAAAGAATGTTGTTAAATTGAGAACAAAAGTAGGAAAATAAAGCTTGTGTATGCAGAAAGTTTCATGTCCTTACAATGCTGCTGAGCCTGCTATTTATAGCTTTACCTAGGTAAACAAGATCATAGGATCAAGCTCTTCTTAAAAGGTAATAAAAGAGCCATTGATGAACACGTAATAACATTCCATGAATGTAAATATTCTCTGCAACAGTCCCTCATTTAATGTTAATGAGTATTCCTTCATTGAATGCTATCCGATGGCAAACCCTTGACATTCTCCCATCAATTACGCTCCCTTCGAGATTTATCCGATATTGATTACATTCGTTATATCAAGTACTGGTTGTTCCCTAACTTTCCCTTTACCTATCTTCGGTTCCACGTGCCATGTTACAATTCGATCAACTGTTGTAAACCAATTTTACCCCTTACAGATAGTCTCCTCTACTTTCCAATGACATATCTTAGTATTACCGGAAAGTTGGTGAAGATCCCTTTCTTGGCGGAAAAGTTCCTGAACAGTCTCTAACGTTGAAAGGACGCACGTCTTCTGACATTTAATACCCCGAACACGTGTTGCCCCATGATTCAGCAAATATTTTTGCAAGTTTTTGAGGTAATCATGACTACTATTTTTGCCGTCTGTAACTTTCGTGCTACTCTATATTTTTACTTCTTCACTTTTACAACTTTCATAAGCCTTTCTTCTTCTCTGCATTTGCTTAGAAACCTTTCACAAACTTGAATTTTCTCATCAATAATTTTACTGACCTCTTGCTACCATGGCTTCTTTCACTGCTTTCTTCGGAAACACTGGTCTTCTCTTCGGTGGAGGCCCAAAGAAAAACAAGGACAAGGAGGTTGATATCGATTCTTAGCACCATCTTACCACATCATCTCAGCACCGCAAATGACTTTCAAGAGAAAGCTCCTTCTGTATCTTCACGGGCTTGGCTAGTTAGCAGGTATCCCTCCTCCATTCGCCCTTCTAGTATCCCAGCTGTGTAGGAGGACTGCAACTGCTCCAATCTTGAAATCCTCGCCCCGGATATGATAGAGCGAGTTACCTTCTCCAAGGAGGGGTTTACGTTTGTCTATACATATCCTTTTACCTTGGGTCTATTCACCCTAGGGCCGAGTGAAGGGCTCGACCCAATAATTTTGGAGTTTTACCATCGATATTAGGTATACTTAGCACAAGTAGGCCCATCGATATGGAGGATGGTGGCCTACCTTCGCCAACTGTGCTCGGAGACCAGTGAAATCCTAACCCTTGCACACATAATGAATCTTTACTCTCTCAAATTTTCCGTGGGGGAGTAATAAGCTTTAGCAAGTGCGGCCACCATGCTCTCTTCACCAGCGTAGACGATGATAATAATCGCGGATGAATTTAATGATTTGTTTTCATTGCTACCAGGGACATTATCCCGGCCATAACTCCAACTTTTCCCGAGTCGTGGTATCGCTTTCATAAGTTCTCGGTCATTCACTTCCTTCTATTGTGAAAAGATTGTTTCTCGCTGTTGCTGATTTTCTTGTTTCTTTTGTTTCAGTTGCCTGATGGGAACCACTACAGGTTCAAAGGTTGGACCAGTGGGTTCAAAAATTTTTGAAAACCACGACTCCAGAATCCAGCCGATGGAAGGAAATGTCTCTCAAATACGGGCGGAAGGCCATGCACCATGGTAAGTCAAAATAAACTTTCTTTTACCCTTGTTCGAATATAAGAAATCTTTATTAACAAACTGCTAACTCTTTGTTTTTGCCCAATACAGGACTTTTGAGGGGCTCTTTCACCTGCCCCGAGTTCGACGCCTTGGTTAGTCCCCAGCCCGAGAGCAATAAACCAAAGAGACGATGCTCTTTCTAAGATGGGACTCAAAAGAAGAGAGCAAAGAAGACACAATCTAAGCCGGCCACTGTGGTCCTCGTTGACAAAGGGCAAGCCAGTGGTGAAGAGGCTCCTATTCAAAGGAGAAAAAGATCTTCACCAGCTCAACTAGATGCTCAGCCGGGAGAGCTCTAAAACCCAATGCCAGATAAAGTTGAGGCACTTTGGGGTGAGATGGGCTTGATCGAGAACGCTGATTGTTTCTTGGCCCCCCTGTGTTGCCTTCGAAGGAGCTCGAACCCTGGGACTCTTCTGTCTCCGGCCACTAATCCAATAACAATCAATACTTTCTCTGCCATATTTTCTTCTTCACCTTCCATACTGATGAGTTCACGCCTATCGACACCAGCTGCTCATTCGCCACCAGCAATAAATACATCCCCTCCACCGGTACCATCTGAACAAGAAAGGGACACCTCTCCTCTTCGGTCTCCTGACCACGGGAATTTGGGTTGCAACTATGCTATGCCTTACCAAGAACCCCAACGGAGGCAAAGCGCCTCCCTTTCAATTTCATAGGATTATCACGTTCTCTTGAGGCTGGTGGAGCTCGCCAATTATATGAAGCCACTAGCTTTGGCGAAAGATTGGAAGAAAATATGTTTCCTTTCTGGGGAGTGTCTGATACACAATGTCATGCATAATGCGGCGCAGGTATCGTACTGGTTTCCTCATATTTTCTTTTCTGCTTAACATATTGCAATGATAATCCTAATTTTGACCTTCTCTTTTCAAGCTAACCTTCTTGCTTCTAAGGGTCTACAGAGGTTGATCCTTGATAATCAAGGACTTGCTTCCGAGATGGATTAACTCTTATCTAAAAGGAATCAGCTTGTCGCGAGCCTCCTAGTGCTAAAGGCAAAAATTGCAGAGACGGGCAAGCTTGAGGTTCGGCTGCAGCAAAGCGAACAAGATAAAATGGCACATAGCCAAGAAGCTGTTCAATTACATTAAAAACTTCAAGAGGCTAAAGCTAAGTGGGCCAAGCTCCATGACATTGTACTCGCAGCTAGCGAGCACGAGGCTTCCTTCAAAGAGAAAATCAATAATTTGAAGGCAGACCTATGCTCCAAAACCGAGGAGGGCAGTGCTGCCGAGGAGAAGAGGACCCGAATGAAAGAGAGGCTTAAGAGGTCCATGTACCAAAACGGGCTTCACTCAACTACGAATGTTGACTTCGTCACCCGCCTCCATGCCATAAAGTCCAAAAGAGAAGAGCTCCAAGCCAAAATCATTAAACTGCAGGCCAAACTCCAAGATCAAGAGGACTCCCTCGTCTTCGAGAAGAAATATGCCACATATCATATGAAGAGGAAGACCTTGGAGGAGGCCAAAGGGGGTATTGCCAACATAGATGATTATAGAGCCCAGTCCCGGGAATTGGAGTTATCTGCTCACCAAAATTTTCCTTCTCGGCCCGCTGCGACCGACTCCTCGAGTACTGGTTTCGAGTACTCGGGAACCGAAGGGGAGACCGAGGAGGATGAAGGTCCTGAACCGGTAGTGAACCCGCCTTCCTCTACCAGGGGAAATATAGATCCATCTCTCCCTTTGGGTTCTAGCGACAATGATGCATAAATTCTTTTTTTTTTTGAATTTTGTAATTGTGTTAAATCTTTCACCGAGATTGGATCTTGATAAATAAATAAAGAATTTTTTGCTTAAGTGTTGTGCAAAAATATTCTTTGTGTGTTTAGTCGATTAAATTTTCAGGTATATTTTCATCCGATAGCTTTTGATTCTAGGCATAAACTCTTACGAAATCTACCCTTTACTATGAGGGTTTCATAAGATATTTCATTCTGGCACAAGCATTTGAAGTTTTAGTTAACTTTCAAACGATAAAGTTAATTCATCATTTGGACAAGAAATAAGATAAAAATAAAAGGACTTTATTTAATTCCTCCTATCTTTAAGAGTACATAAGCATTCGTTTGCTAAAGTAAATAAAATTGCCAATACATGTGGCTAACTTGTAAAACTTATTTCTACGGGGCTGATCATGTAGTCCGCGATCTTGGTGACACATTGATCCTGGTTGTTGCAATCCTCGGTTTTTGAGGCACTCCTGGTACTGTATTAGATATTATTATCCCCCAGTGTTCGAATGCAAAACATGCGTATTCGAACACTAGAAGTTTTTCTTCACTAGTGGAAACAACTTGTGAATGATTAAATAATCCTTTTTTAATGATGGAAGGCAAAGCTTGCCATCGAGCAAAATATCTTTCCTTTATATCTAAAGGTCTTTCCTTTTACGATGACACTTCCTTCGTAGTATGCTTTTTATCGGTGTCTCGTTAAAAACCTTGCCAAAAAAACCGGAAGAATTTTCCGAAGCTGACCCCAAAGGCACACTTTTCGGTGTTGAGTTTCATATTGTACTTCCTTAGAATTTGGAAAGCTTCTTGAAGATGTTTCAAGTGATCCCCTGCATTCAAAGACTTCACTAACATGTCATCAATGTATACCTCCCTTATTTTGCCTATTTGATTTTCAAATATTATATTAACGAGCCTCTAATAAGTGGCTCCGGGGTTCTTAAGCCAGAAAGGCATCACATTATAGCAATATATGCCAAAGTTCGTTAAAAAAGCAGTTTTTTCCATATCCTCCGGATTCATCTTGATTTGATTTTACCCGAAGTAAGCATCAAGGAAACTCATTAGCTCGTGTTCGGTAGTAGCATCAATCATTTGGTTAATGTTAGTCAGCGGGAACGAGTCTTTAGGGAATGCCTTATTTGAATCTTTATAGTCCACACACATTCTAAACTTGTTTGTCTTTTTAGGTACTACAACTACATTGGCTAACCATTGCGGATACTTTATCTCTCGGATTGAACCGATATTGAGTAGTCGGGTTACCTCTTCTTTGAAAAACATGTTCCTGACCTCGGCTATCGAGTGTTTCTTCTGCCTTACCAGTGGGAAGTTAGGATCCAGACTCAGTTTGTGATTGGCCACCTCTAATGGGATACCTATCATATCCGAGTGCGACCACGCAAAGCATTCTGTATTATCTTTAAGAAAATTTATAAATTCTAACCCGAGTTCAGGATTTAACCCTGTCCGTAGATGAAACTTCCTTTCGAAAAATTCTTCGAACAAGGCTACTTGCTCAATTTCATCTGCGGTCGACCTGGTCGTGTCTATCTCCTCTAGTACCTAAAAGTATTTCGGAACCTGATAAGATTCCGGTGACTCCTCGCTTCTATCATCTTAATTCGAAAAGGGAGAAGGCATCGATTCTTTAATTACTATTTGGTGTACTCTTTCCCTTTGCTACTAGAAACAGTTACCACATACATCTCCCTCGCTGCTGGTTGATATTCTCATATCTGCATGATTCCTTTGTGGTTGGGAATTTAAATAACTGGTGATACGTCGAGGGTATGGCCTTCATCTCGTGTATCCACGACCTTCCGAGGATTAAATTGTAACCCATATCGCCATCTACCACTTCGAATAGAGTGGTCTTGGTTAATACTTAGGCATGCGTGGTTAGAAAAATATTTCCTCGGTTTGTCACACTTATCAAGTTGAATCCAGCTAAGACTTTTGTCGCCGGAATGATGCTCCCGGTCAACTTTGCTTGCTCCAGCACTCTCCATTGGATAATGTTGGCTGAGCTTCCTAGGTCAACCAAAACACGTTTAATTTTAAAGTCTAAAACATTGATAGAGATTACCAAGGCGTCATTGTGTGGCGGAAGAAGTCTATCAGCGTCCTCTTCGGTGAAGGGGATATCATCTTCGGTTACTTCCCAAAGCCTCTTGTTGTGAGTCACCGATATCTTCATTTTCTTAGCTGCCGAAAAGGTCACACCATTGGCTTTGTTCCCTTCGAAGATCATGTTGATAGTCATCCTAGGTGACCTTTTCACTGACTTCGAAGACTCCACATTATCTTGGCTTCTGCCACAGATGTTCTTGGCTCGGTCACTTAAGAATTCCCTAAGATGACTATTCTTGAACAACATAGCTACCTCTTAGAAAAGATGTCGGCAGTCCCTAGTTCTATAGCCGTGAGTCCCATGGTATTCACACCACAGATTGGGAACCCTCTGGCTAGGATCTGATCGAATCAGCTTTGAGAACCGTGCTTCTTTGTTATTTCTCATTGCCGATACCCACTCTACCAAACTGATGTTAAAGTTGTAATCTGATAACCTGGGATATGTGGAGTCTCAAGACCTTGTCACCTCCTTCTTTTGTAAGGACCTGATGTTCTGACCCCGATCGGCCTTTCAATCGAGAATGAACCTATTCGATGACTGAAACTTTCTGCTGCTACGACCATCGTCCTTCTCGTATGGTAGAAAGCGACCTCTAGAGGACTGTCAATCTGCATCAAAAGCACTCTTGAATTTATCCTGGTTTTTGTCTAGGCCCCGTACCTTGGTTGACACTGGGGACCCAAGCTGATCGTATTTTATTCTTATCTTTAACTCATAACGGTTATGCACATCCGCCCATGTGGTTGCTTAAAACTCGAGCAGGCTTTCCTTCAGCTTTCGAGAGGCGTCAGAACTCTGCAGATTTAGACCCTTTGTCAATGCCTCCGCTGCCCACTCATCTGGGACTGTCGGTAGCAACATCCTCTCTTTTTGGAACCAAATCGCGAATTCTCGTAGCAGTTCGAACTCATCCTGTGCAATCCTAAATATGTCCGCCTTCCTGGCCTGAACTTTCCTTGCTCTGGCATGGGCCTTAATGGACGAGTCTGGAAGCATCTTAAAAGAGTCAATCGAATGCTCGGGTAAGAGAGAATATCATGTTAGGGCCCCCTTTGCGAGGGTTTCACCGAACGTCTTCAACAAAACTGACTCGATCTCATGTCGAGCCAAATCGTTCCCTTTTATAGGAGTGGTTTAAGTTATGATGTTCTCCTGCGTATCCGAAGTCCCATTGTATTTTGATATGTCCGGCATCTTGAACCTCTTCGGAATTAACTCTAGTGATGCACTTGTCTTAAAAGGCAATTGCGTGTATTTTTTCAAATCTGAGCTCTTTAGTAATGGTGGTGCTCCCAGAATCTGATCCATCTGAGCGTGAAACTCCTTCGTATTTTGATCCATTCGTTCATTCATTTCTATCATAAACCTCATGAGCTCGGTTTTGAAGGGATCGGTTCTGTTGTCATTCACATGTCCGCTATTGGTCCCTATGGCTCCGTTGAAACCAACTTCACCCATTGAGGTGTTGTTATCGACTCTGTGAACCATTAGATTTGCAGGAACACTGGGAGGAATCGGGCCCCTTCCGTTCGCGTTATTGGAGGCGCTTGACAACACTTGTTTTAACTATGTCATCACCCAATCTTGCCTTGAGAGGTGATCCATGATTGCCTTCTGCTGTTCTCTCAGGAGTTTAACTATTTCCACGACATGTTCCTCATCTGCATCATTGAGGGTAGATTCCCGCACATGCCGAGGGTACTGACCTTCTCGAACCGCCGTCGTCTCATCCCCATCATTACGAGTCTCACTGATTGAGTCATCACATTGGGATAGTTTTTCGTGTGCCTCAATGTTGTGTGCATTATTGACATCATTAGCGCCCATATCTGGTTCTTAATAAGGAAAGAATCAAAACAAGTTAGTAATAAACTAATAAATCAAAGCAATTGCGTAGCTGTCTATGCCTCACGGTGGGCGCCAAAATATTTACCCGCAAAACGGTGCGGTTAAATTTGTTATGTCGTTTATAGACAAACGAATTGATTTGATCCAAAAAATGATAAAACAACAAGATTAATATTCAGATTAGCTTGAAATTGAAGAAAATAACAAGCCTGGCTCCGAACGCAGTATCTCCGAGAGCAAAAGCGAAAATTATAATAAAGTTGTTAAATTGAGAGCAAAAGTAAAAAAATAAAGTTTTTCTATGTAGAAAGTTTCGTGTCCTTACGATGGCTGTTGAGCATGCTATTTGTAACTTTACCTAGGGAAACAAGATCCTAGAGATCAAGCTCCTCTTAAATGGTAATGATAGAGTCATTGATGAATGAGTAACAACATGCCATGAATGCAAATATTTTCTGCAACGGCCGCTCATTTAATGTTAGTGAATATTCCCTCATTAAATGTTATCCGATGGCAAATCCTTGACCTTCTTCCGCCGACTACGCTCTCTTTGGAATTTACCCGACATCGATTCCATTTGTCGTATCCGGTAGTGATTGTTCCCTGGCTTGTCCTTTGCGTATCTTCGGTCTCACGTGTCATGTTACAATTCGACCATCCGTTATAAACCAATTTTACTCCATACATGTTGCACATTAGAATTCTCTGAACTCCCATTTGGATATAGATTTTTTTAAATTCTTTTTCAAATAAACTTTGAAAATATTGTTTTTTATGAAATTTGATCATTTTTTTTAAAAAAAATTAAATAAAAAATTTCAAGTTCTAAAAACCGGTTTTGGGTGAAATTTTTTCTTCCACGCACAAAACTTTAATTTTTTTCAAGTTAAATGCATCTCCAAGCACACCTTTAACTTCCAAAAATTATTTTCAACACAACTTCAAAAACTCTTTTTTTTAAAATTCCAATCAAATTTATGACTGTACGCTATCTAACTCATGCGAGGTTCTAGCCGGAAAAAGGTAATTGAACTTAAAATTACAAAATACAACATTAAAACAACTCCAGAAAATAATCTATTACATATGATTTTTTCTTTTTGTTTCGTTCGACTTTTAAGGGCTACTAATAATAAGTATCAAGGTTGAGAAGAGGGTTGATATCTTGATCATATATTAATTTTATCTTCTTTTTTTCTGGCTTCAAAAGATAATTTTATTAATACTACTTCAACATATTACATAAAAAAACTTCTCTAGATGTTTTTAGTTGATCCATTTAAGTCTAGTACATAATTAAAGGCAAAATGAGGAGGAGAAAGAAAAGTGACAAGATTATTTTCATGTAGATGTACAGTTGAAGTTTTCTCAGAACTTCTCTTGGTCAAAAAATGTACAACCATATTCCTTTCCCTTTCCCTATAAATGTGCAGAATGTTTGAGCTAGTTAATTAAGTTTTTTTTTTTTTGGTATAAAAGATAACTTGCATAAATTAAAAGTAGCGTACAGGGGGTTGGTGCTCGTGCACCATAGTACATATACTAGCACTAGATACATTATCACTGATAGAGGCTATTGTTGTCCTATTTATTGCCAAAATAGTATAGTCAACAACCTCATTAGTTACACTGTTACTAACAAAACATGTTTTTCTATTGTGAGATGCAGCTACTTGTGCATCTTGTATAGATACTAGACGTTGAGTTGTTTCTCCCATTTGATCTTCCTGCAGCTGAGCTAATACAAAAGGCGGTGATTTAACAAAAATTTGTAGCATAGTCTGATCTTGCATCCTACTTCCTAGCTTTGCAAGTTGGTCTGCTACTCCATTTTGCTCCCTGTACGCATGTCGAACTAGTGGATCATGTAGCATCCTGAGGAGGTGCCTGCAGTCACAAATTAGGTTAGTGTACTTAGAGTTATCTGTATCTAAAAGTGTGATTACCTCCTGCGCATCCGTTTCCACTTCCAGAGGAAGTAGTTGCATTTGTAAAGCTAGACTTAGCCCCTTTATGAGTGCTTGCAACTCTGCAGTGATACAATGTACATGTGGGACTTGGCCAGCAAAGCCCACCATCCAAGTGGCTAAGTGGTTCCTAATACTCCTCCAATTCCATCGGTATCCATTTCGGAAGATGTTGCCCCATCCGTATTTAATTTGTAATAGTTAGGCTTTGGAGGTTTCCATTTAATGTTCAAAGAAACTCTTTTAGGGTGCGTATGTTGTGATGCTTCCATATAGGCGAACTCAACAGTTTGATTTAAGACTAGATGTGGACTTGGTTTTAGCGAAGTGTGTTCATATAGAATCTTATTTCTAGTAGTCCAGATATTCCAAAGGCTTAGTGACAAAAAGGTGCATGTGTTAACTTTATGGGGAAGCTAGAGAACTTTGGAGTGAAATATTTTATGTAACCATTGACTTGCAGGGCCTATGTGCGGGAGTTTACAAATGTAATCATCCAGTCCTATCGAAATCAAATATTGTTGAGCATAAGAGCATGTGAGGAATATATGACTTATAGTTTCGGTGTGTCTTGACAGATAGGACAAGATGGTATTGCAAATATACCTATATAATGGAGGTAGTGGCGCATGGGAAGCCTATTATATTGTAATATCCAAATGAATGTTTTGATTTTTGGCTAGATTGGCAGTGCCCAAATACATTTGAAATCATTTGTTGTGATAGGGAGTTGGGTTTTATTATTAGCTAGCTCCTTATAAATAGTTTGCACAATGAATTATCCATTGTTTGTTAGTGCCCAAAAGAGTTGATCTTGTTGTTGTGCATAGGTAGAGAGGTATTGCTTATTGATTGCTTTGTTTATATCCGTAGTAATTTCAAACGGGAAATTTACCCAGTTCCATCCCTGATGTGTGAGTGCGTGAGAGAGTGGAACTGTGTCATGAAACTGTGGCAGTGGTCCTATGAACATGTATCGCAAAGGCGTTCCTGATTTCAGCCATGGATCAGTCCACAACTTGATATCGTTCCCTGTCCCTACTCTCCACTGGATACCCAATTGACACTGATTCCAACCTTTTAAAATATTGTGCCAAGTCATTGAGCAATTAGCTACTTATTTTAGTGAGAGATATTTATTTAAGAGAGTCCTATCCCAAAGAGCATGTAGTTTCTGAAAGATCCTCCAAGTAGGCTTGCTAACAAGCGTTATTCTTAGTTCTTAGAATTTGGATATTTAATCTCCCCTTTACTGTAGGAGTGGTAATGTGCTCCCATTTGAGAAGATGTAACTTTTTTCGTGTATCATTGGTTCCCCACAAAAATATTTTTTGGTAACATTTCATTATGTTAATTATGTTTGTAAGAATATGGCTGTATTGCATGACATGTTTGGGGAGAGTATTGAGTGTAGATTTGATTAGTGTAGTTCTTCCCGCCATAGTCAAAAATTTGGTCTTCCATCCAGCTAGACGGTCTTAAAGTTGTCAAGTATAAACTAAAAATTAGTCTTACGTGGTCTATTGTGAAATATGGGAAAGCCTAAATATTTACCAAAAGACTGGCCTTCCTTCATTGCAAATGATTGCAGCATAAAGTTTTAGTTGAATCAGAGCAATTTTTTTAGAAGAAGTGTTGGCGCAAGTAAAGGTTAGTTTTGAAGACTGACAAAAGAACTCAGACATGAACCAGGTCCATCCAGTGGTCCATCCCTCAGGTTCACAAAAACGGGCAGATTCAAGCATGTGGGATGCACGTGAAGGAGATAAGCTTAACTTGGTGTATTTAATATCTCCTGATCGAAAAGGTTGCATAATTGATAAGGAGAAGGAGTCCTTAATCAAAGAGAACACAATTCAAGATAGGGAAGGAGTTAGAAGTTGAAATCAACTAGAACTCTTCCACCAAGGAAGAGTTGCATCAGAACTCTAGTTATTTCTTCATCTACTAACTCTATAAATTGCAGGATGTTCTCACATTAAAGTGTTGCACAAAAACGCAGAAGTTAAACGTGAATTGGGAGCAAAATAGCAAGGTTTTTTGCAAGCAATTCGTGTGTGATTCAAGTGTGCAAACCAGAAGCTACAAGAACCAGATTGAAGAACCAACTCCATAAAGAGTTTTATGTGTCTTTCTTTATTTCTAGTTCAATTGTAGTAGGTATTTTATACTTAACTTGAAGTTGTCGCAGCAGTTAGAGGCTGGTTGCTACAACGGGATTAGAGTTAATCCTTAGGTTTACAAAGAGTTTTGTAAATGCAGTTTTGGCTCAGTGATTTTAGTGGAAGTTTGGGAAAATCCTACTGAGTAGTAGTTCGTGGTTTTTTCACCTTTTGAGCCCGGTGTTTTTCACGTAAAATCTCTGTGTTCTTTATTTTATGTACTTTTAATTCCGCAAACAGTAGTAATAAGTACACCTAGAAGAACCAGGTCCTTCCAGAAGCATTTTAAGCGAAAAATCGGGTGCCACACAAATCACCCTCCCTCTTGTGTGGCACTGACGTTTAGAACATCAATTGGTATCAGAGCAGGTTATCCTTGAAGAGGTTAACACCTTAGGAAAAGATCAACATGAGTGCACCACCTGGAAACTGGGAAGGGCAATCCACTGCCAGACCACCTCTCTTCAATGGCCTCTACTACTCCTGGTGGAAAAACAGAATGAGGGACCATATAATGGGCGAAGACTATGAGCTTTGGGATATCATCACTGATGGTCCTTTAGCCACAACCAAGAAGAATGCTGAAGGAGTGGATGTTCCAAAGACAAGAGTAGATTGTACCGCTGAAGATCTAAGGAAATGGGAGAAAAATGCAAAAGCCAAGAAATGGTTAGTGTGTGGACTTGGTCCTGATGAGTACAGCAGGATTTAAGGCTGTACTACTGCCAAGGAGATTTGGGACACTTTACAAGTGGCTCATGAAGGAACACCTCAGGTGAAGAGGTCAAGAGGAACACTGCTGTATTCTCAATATGAGAATTTTACTATGAAGGATGGAGAAACTATCCAAGAAATGTATACCAGGTTCACTACACTGACAAATGAACTTGAGTCTCTTGGAAGGATTATCCTGGAAGAAGACAAGGTGGAGAAGATTCTAACTAGAGTTTTGCCAATCTCCTGGGAAAGCAAAATCACTGCCATTCAGGAATCCAAGAACATTGCTACTCTCAAGTTGGATGATCTAATTGGAAATCTCACTGCCTATGAACTTAGAAGACAAACCATGAAGATGGATGCACCTAAGAAGGAAAGGAGCCTGGCATTCAGAATCACTGAAGGTGCTGATCTAGATGAGGATGAAATGACCATGATCACAAAGGATTTTAAGAAGTACCTAATAAGAGAAAATGGTCCTTCAAGAAATAGAAGCTACAACAAACCAAGGGTTCCTGAAAAACAAACCAATGAGGGGTGCTACAAGTGTGGGAAGACTGATCACCACATCAAAAATTGCCCTCAATGGGAAATTGAATGGAAGAAGGAAAGAGCTGAACGAAGGAACAGGAAGAAGGAACAGGTTCATCCCAAGAAGAACAAAGGATCAACAAAGGCTATGGTTGCTGCTTGGGGTGAAAGCTCAGATGATGACTCAGAAGACGAAGATGGAGATGAACAAGCACTTATGGCAATTGGGAAATCCGATGAGGAATCTGAGGTAAGTATAATTCATCTCAAAGACAAGATTAAGTTTTTGTCTAAAGAAAGTCTATCTGAATTACTTCTAGATTTCATTGATGAATTTGAAGTTATAAACAATGAAAAGGAACAGTTGTCTAAGGAGTATGTGATTCTGAAAGCTAAGTGCAAAAACCTGGAACTTAGGGCTAATGAGAGTGATAGTAAAAATGCTGAGTTGAAGAACCAGGTTCATGAACTTGACACCACAGTCCTAGAGCTTAAATCTGAAAATCTAAAATTGAAATTAGGAACTGGTAAAAAGAAATCTGATCACACACAACTCACTTTAGAAGAAAATGTAGGAAAAATGAAAGATGAGCTGTACAAAAGAGATGAGCAGATTAAAGTCCTAAAAGAAGATCTAGGAAAGGTGAAACATGAATTAGACAGAACTTGCAAATGGAACAAGGCCTCTGATGCACTCTCTTGGTTGCAAGAGCATCACAGTAGCAGCAAAAGAGGACTTGGCTATGGGACTCCAACACCAAAGTGGGACCTTAAAAGCAAGTACCTCACACTTCCTGAGAATAAAATTTGCACACATTGTGGTAAAACTGGTCACTATAAAAGTGAATGTATTGCAAAAGAAAAGGCTAGTCAAAAGAATAAAGAATTTGTTCAAGGGAAAAATAGGCTGCCAGGTTGGGCTAAAAAGAATTTGATTCACCCTTTTGCCTATAGAAAGGGACCCAAACTAGTTTGGGTTCCTAAGACTAACCCCTGATTTCCTTTCGCGGTTCCAAGTGAAGGGGAGCAGCCAAATATTGGGTTCCTAAGACTAACCCCTGATTTCCTTTTGCGGTTCCAAGTGAAGGGGAGCAGCCAAATATAATACATGGATAGTGGCTGTTCAAAGCATATGACAGGAAGCAAGAACCGGTTCCTTTCACTTGAGGACCTCAAAGGAGGTAATGTCTCCTTTGGAAATAGGAAGAAAGGTGAGATCATTGGGGTTGAAAAGGTAGGTAAGACTGACTCTCACTCTATTGAGAATGTCTACTTGATAGATGGCCTAAAGTACAGTCTAATCAGTGTATCACAATTATGTGATAAAGGTAACTTGGTAGCATTCACCACTACCAAATATTTTGTAATTAATCTTACCATTGACAAGATTGTTTTGCAGGGAAAATGAGTAAACAATACATGCATTGTAGATTTGTCCACACTTTCAGAAAATGAACTCACTTGCTTAAGTGTGTTGGACAATGATCCCCTCCTTTGGCATAAGAGACTTGGACATGCAAGTCTGAGTCAACTCAACAAATTAGTCTCCAAGGACCTGGTGATAGGGCTGCCTAACATCAAGTTCAAGGAAGACAAAGTTTGTGAGGCTTGTGCAAGGGGGAAGCAGGTAAGATCCTCTTTTAAATGCAAGAAAGTGGTAAGTACCACCAGAACGATGGAACTGGTCAATATGGATCTCTGTGGTCCAATGAGAATATTAAGCAGAGGTGGTAAAAGATATGTGATGGTGCTTGTTGATGATTACTCTAGGTTTACTTGGACATTATTTTTAACATCTAAAGATGAAGCATCTGACATGTTTACTTCTTTTGTTAGAAAAACTCAAAAACAACCAGGTAATCAACTTGCATCAATTAGGTCTGATCATGGAACTGAATTTGAAAATGCTAAGTTTGCTGAATTTTTGCATGTTACATCATAAATATTTGAATGACTAGACCTCTTGTTAAGAAGATTCCCTATGAGTCACTTAAAGGGAGAAAGCTAAATATATCCCATCTTAGGGCATTTAGATGCAAGTGCTTTGTGCACAATAATGGCAAAGACTCCCTAGGTAAGTATGATCCCAGAAGTGATGAGGGAGTATTCTTGGGATATTCTTCACATGGTAAAGCTTATAAGATATACAGTAAAAGAACTATGTGTGTAGAAAAAATGTATATGTTATTTAAAACTAACATTATTTCTGATAAGCTGGAACATGAAGATGAAGCAATTGGGCTGGTAAGAAATTTAAATGATATCGCAGCCCAGACTGAAGCTGCAACAGAAGAAGGAACATGTGATGGAACAGGTTCTTCTACCCATGGCAACATGACAGGGGGAACTGACTAGAGAGGAACTGATCCTCAAACCTCGAGGGAACCGGTCCATGAACCTATTCCTTAGTAACAAAACCAGGAAGGAACATCTAAAGAAATTGACACTCCTATTGCAACATCCACGAAATTGGATATAGATGAACCTGGTTCATCTGTTGATCAGAAGTTGTATAGGGGAATGATTGGTTCTCTTTTATATCTCACTACTAGCAGACCTGACATTGTGTGCAGTGTAGGTCTTTTTGCTCGATTTCAGGTTTTCTAGTTGATAGGAAGAGCAACCCAGGTATGGCACACTTCCTTGGTTCATGTCTTGTGTCAAAGGCTACCAAAAAGGCAAAATTCAATGGCCTTATCTACTGTTGAAGCTGAGTATGTTGCTGCTACTTCATGTTGTGCTCAATTGTTGTGGATCAAACAATAATTATTGAACTTTGAATTTGATGTGGTTGCATCCCTATTTTTTTTGTGATAACACTAGTGCTATTAGTATGACAAAGAAACCAGTTCATCATAAGAGAACTAAGCACATAGTGTTAGGAGCCATTTTTAAGGGACAACTATGAGAAAAGCTTGATCACTGTGGATTTTTGTGCTACTAACAAGCAAATTGCTGACATCTTCACAATAGCCTTAAGTAGAGATCATTTTGAAAGGAACAGGTTGGAATTAGGGATGATTAAGATCACCTAAAAGGACCAGTTCAAGGTTAAACGGGAAAAAAAAGGATTGAAAAACAAAAATTGGTTAGAAAGTCTGTAAATTGTGTATAATTAGATTAAATCTTGTTCAGTCTCATACTTTCCATAGTATACTCTTGTGCCATGTGTTAAAATGACTCATTAATCTCTAATGATATTTTCTCTATTTTGGCAAATTTAGACTCACACAAGAGAATTATCAGTGAAGAACCTGGTTCATCAAGATAACACGGTATGTTTTCTACACTCTGCATAATTTGAAATAACTATATTTGGATCATGAGCAGAGAGTCCTACCAAATACCAAACTCCTTTTGGACATATCCGTAACAAGTGAACCAGTCCCGTTCAAAAGAGTCCCAACCAAATGGAAGTACCTAGATTCTAGGGATACACTCCAACGTCTCTTCAAAATTGAATTTCAGTTTAATTAAACTTCGAAGAGTCTGAAAAGATGTAGCTACCCCATCAATTATTCCTCTGAATATTGATCAGCTTTGGTGTATTCCTTACTTCATCTCTCTCAAGCCGTCAAAAACTCTCATTCTTCTTTCATCTTCCAAAAACAATCTAATTCTCTTCTTTTCATACCCTAGCCTAGATATGTCAAACACCTCTGAAAATCCTTCATCACCAAGCAAATAAACAAGCAATTGAAAGCAGGTAGGGAAGAAGAATCCTAGAAATCTGAAGATTCATTTAAGTCTGCTACTAAGGGGGAAGAAAATAGGTCTTTCAAAAAGGAACAGGTATCTTCTGATTCTAAAGTTTCTCTTGAGACTATTTCTAAAGTTGCTACAGATTTGGAGAATACATTTGTACTGGTGGGATCTATAGCAGGTGTTGAGACTACAGAATCTGGAGAAGTTGGTGGTAAAAATGAAAAGGGAAAAGAAAAAGAGAGCAAGGGTGCTAGGAGTACTGTGAGGGGAAAGGGTACAAGAGTGGCTGATTCTTGACCCACTCCTGTTGGTATAATAAAAACTGGTGCAATGGTTATTTGGGGGAGGAATTTACTGAAATAGAAGAGAGTGTGAGCAAAACAGGGGGAAGTGGGTCTGGCGAAGCTGCTGAGGGGTTGGTTCAACTTGGAATAGTTATAGATGAACCTGTTCCATCTGAACAGGAAACCCTCGCGGACCTACTGATAGGGTTATCAATGGCACCAAAAACTCATGCCATTCCCTATGGTTTCATTCTCACAACTGTGCTTGCACATTTCAAGGTACCTATGAAGAAGTGGGGTTAATACTCTGCTTGCTTGCGATTAAGAAGTCAATGTCATTCTTAATGAACCTGGTTCATCTAAAATGACACCTATCAATTGCAAAGTCAGAGTCTTGGTACAGGAGAGTGAGGCAAAGGATATTGAGAGAGCAAGGCCGAAGACACGATTGGTTGAGGTAGAATCTGAGAGAGATGTTCTGAGAACTGAACTTGCAAGGGAAAAGGAGAAGAATGATGGAATTCTTCAAGACATGCTGAAACTTCTCCAAGAAAATAACCCAGCCCCTACCTCTTCCAAGCCTTAAATCCCAGCCTAGTGTAGATCAACCAGTGACCCAGTTCAGGACGTTTGTTTCTTTTGCTCATGTTTTCAGTATTTTTATTTCTTCTTATGCTTTGTGGTAGAATCTTATCAATCATCAATGAAATTCACTGCCTTTTGCTCTAACTGTTTGTTTATATTTCTTTGATGGTTAAAATTCTTAGCTTGATCTATGATGATTAATTCATGATTGTATTTGAAGTAGCCCCAGTGGCCATGAGTAAGTTTTAAAATCTGGTTATCTCACATTTTTATGCAACTTTTCGATGATGCCAAAAGGGGGAAAAGGTTGTGGTTTAAACAAGTGATGTTTACACTTTGAACAGTGATGTTTATAACCTAATGTACCTGGTCCTTGTTGATAAGTGATATAAAGGAAAAATGTTTCTAACATTATGTTGATGTTTGAGCTGAGTTCTGGCAGGGCCTAAGTGTATGAAATGCACAGTGTTTGTCATCATCAAAAAGGGGGAATTTGTTGGCCCAAGTAAAGGTTAGTTTTGATGACTGACAAAGGAACTCAGACATGAACCAGGTCCATCCAGTGGTCCATCCCTCAGGTTCACAAAAACGGGCAAATTCAAGCATGTGGGATGCACGTGAAGGAGATAAGCTTAACTTGGTGTATTTAATATCTCCTAATCGAAAAGGTTGCATAATTGATGAGGAGAAGGAGTCCTTAATCAAAGAGAACACAATTCAAGATAGGGAAGGAGTTAGAAGTTGAAATCAACTAGAAATCTTCCACCAAGGAAGAGTTGCATCAGAACTCTAGTTATTTCTTCATCTACTAACTCTATAAATTGCAGGATGTTCTCACATTAAAGTGTTGCACAAAAACGTAGAAGTTAAACGTGAATTGGGAGCAAAATAGCAAGGCTTTTTGCAAGCAATTCGTGTGTGATTCAAGTGTGCAAACCAGAAGCTACAAGAACCAGATTGAAGAACCAGCTCCATAAAGAGTTTTATGTGTCTTTCTTTATTTCTAGTTCAATTGTAGTAGGTATTTTATATTGTACCTTTCAGCTTTATCTAGAAGCAATTGTAATAGGTAATTTGAGTATTCAAGTTAGAGTTAACTTAAAGTTGTCGCAGCAGTTAGGGGCTGGTTGCTACAACGGGATTAGAGTTAATCCTTAGGTTTACAAAGAGTTTTGTAAACCAGGTCCTTCCAAAAGCAGTTTAAATGAAAAATTGGGTGCCACACAAATCACCCCCCTCTTGTGTGGCATTGATGTTTAGAACATCAAGAAGATCTTAGATTTTTGGATGTTGATTTTTTGGCCCCATTTTTGATTAAAATGATTGATAGCATCAATAATAGCATAATTGCATCGTGTATTGATTTTAGAAAGAAGTATGATGTCATCGGCAATGAACAGGTGAGAGAATATCGGGACCATTTTTTGAAATGTGGATAGGATGCTAGTGTAGGTAATCTACTGACTATTCAATCATACGGGAGAACATTTCCATACAAATTATAAATATGTAGGGAGTCAAAGGATCCCCTTGGCGCATGCCTCTCGATGGACGAAAATAGGAAGTACGAGTTTCACTAATCAGTATCGATGTAGTTGTAGTGGTAATACAGGACATGATTAGTTGTATTATTGAGTTAGGGATGTTAAAATAAAGAAGAGCATTTCTGATAAATGACCATTCTAGACGATCAAAAACCTTGTCAAGATCTAACTTTAGAAGCATGTAACTAGTTTTCCCTTTCATTTTTTGAAAATGAGTTATAATTTCCTGAACTATTATGGCGTTGTCTGAAGCTCTCTTTTCCTGCTAGAAGCTAGTCTGTGTTGGACCAAAAATTGTTGAAATCACATGCTTTAGTCTATTAACTAAAATTATTGTGATTAGTTTGTAAATAGTGTTATACAAACTTATAGGTCTGTATTGTTGGATTGTATTCGCGTGCTTGACTTTGGGAATGAGGCAAATATAAGTGCAATTAAGGTCTGAAGGAATTGCCTTATCAAGGAAAATTTCGTGACGGAACTGCTTGACCTTAGGGCCTACTTCGTGCCAGTATTTTTTGTAGAAATAAGGATGTAGGCCATCCGGACCCGTAGCTTTGTAAGGTTTAAAGCCATTAATAGCACGAGTTATTTCAACGTCATTAAGAGGTCCCTCCAATAAACGAAAATCATCAGGGCTGATTGCATTTGAACGTGCCTGTCGAATGTCATTAGAAGATTGTGTGTGTTCAGTAGTAAACAAGTGTTGGTAATAATCCAAAATTTGTTGATGGATCTCTGCTGGGTTGAAAAACCAATTACCTACCGTGTCCTTTAGAGCAGTTATCCATTTTTTCGGCATCGTTTAATTGTTGACGTATGAAAAAGTTTAGTATTAGCATTGTCGTCGTTGAGCCAAGCTACACGAGATTTAAGTTTCCAAAAATCTTCCTCTAAGCGAATAATGTTACTATAGTCTTGTGTTAATTGGTGTTCTAGATTTCGAAGGAAGGTACTAGTAGGATAGTGAATAGAAGATTGAATGCCCGCTAGTCGAGCTAAGAGCTTACATTTGCAACTGAAAATATTACCAGAAGTGTATTTATTCCAGTGAAGGACTGCCTCCTGGAATATATTAGTCATACTAATGAGGTCTGAGTTGATTGCCCAGACTTGACGGACTAAGTGTCGGAATTTTGGGTGTGATGTCCACAACGTCTCAAAACGAAAAATCTTATTGGTAACAGGACGCCTAGACTCTTAGTTAATTAAGTGGCTCAATAGGAACCAGAGCATATGAAAATATCTAGTAGAGTTGAAATTTAACATTGGAATAACCTTACTTGAGTCTATGTTTACTTAATTTCTAGAATGTGATAATTATGTGTTATGGCCATTTTTGAGACCTTGATGAAGAAGAGCAACAGTTTCAAATTCAGCAATGAAATAAGCTTTAAAAGAAATATTTCTAAGTATTGAATTGTTGATTTAGGGCAAACACTTATATTGTCATTTTAAGTGACTAAAATATTTCTAAGATATTAGTTGTTGTCCTTACTTTCTTACCATATTTAGTTTTTCTATTTCTTGAAGGAAATTAAAGACAACATATTTAACATAATTGATTTTTTCTTTAATGAAAAGGAAAATATAATTCTTCCATATTTGTCTAATCTCTTTTCTTTTTGGAAAAGGTTTGGACTTCTATAAATTGAAGAACCGTCCTTCTCATTTAGTAACTTCCACAATGTAGCCATAAGGGGTTTGAGAGTCTTGTTTATGGGAAGAATTTTTCGGGACAAGTGTTAGTGTGCCAGTTCTGTTTGCCTCTTTGTGAGGTTGTTCTCTCGATATTTTGTACTCTCTTTTATATAGTGGATTGCTCATCGCCGCTCGTGGATGCAGAGGCGGACCCAGGATTTGAAAGTTGCGGGTGTACTTTTTGATTCAACAAAAATTCGCTTTATGGTGCCCACTATTAATATATCACTATTTTCTAAAGACAGATACATATATACATGGAATTTTTTCAAACTTTACAGGTGCTGGTGACCCCTATAGGTCTGCCTCTGCGTGGATATAGGTCAAATCGGCTGAACCACGTTATATATTAGTGTTTCTTTTGGCTTGTTTTTCTTTTATAGTCTGATTTATTATCGTCCAAGGTTTGCTTTGGTAGCTTCTGCACTGCCCTGATTATTTTCGATTCTAACACGAAGACGGTACATATGGTATTACATTTATTGATTTTACGCGAACAATCGCCGCAATCGTCTTATAGTATCTAGCCGAGTAGCATGTTTCTTAGTAAATTTAACGATTTTGGACAGTATGTTAGGGAAAATATGAAATGTTGCTCTTCTCACATCCTGCGAAGAGTAGAAACTTTTCCTCCTCCTCGATCTATTGATCCATTATATTTAGAATTTAGAATTTAGAATATGTTCAGGTAGCTTGAAAATTTACCTAGTAATGCCAAATTTAAAGGGTAAATTTCTTGATTGGTCATCCAAGTAAATGTTCATTATACAAAGGTCTTTTTTTAAATTGTCACCTAAACATCTTTGTATACGGTAGAAACCGAGTTCGTCTATCGTATGACCAGTCGAGACTGAAACGTGACAGGTCAAAGCTCGACCCCGAGTTATATCGAACCAAGGCGCGAAATTAAATCGTTGAGCTCGTGACTCCAGGACCGAACAAGATCGAGGGAACTTTGTCGAGCCAAATAACAGAAGACCGAAATATCCGCGATCGGTTGGAGATTGCGCGAAAATATCGGCACGTATCAAGGAGAGGGCGATTAATTAGCAAATCATGAGATTCTTTACCTTTTATAGAATTGTATCAAGAGTAGGACTCCCCTGCTATATAAAGGGAGGTTTGATAATTTGTAAAATACATTGTAATACGCACCAAAAAGCAATACACTGTTATTTCCAGTTCTTATCATCTTGCTATTCTGTTCTGACATCGGTTGAGGCTTTTCTTGGCTCCAGGGTGATCAAACTCCAAGGCTAAGGCTGTCCAATTTGTGTGGTTTGCGTGTATTTTCTTATCATTAATTTCGATATTAATCTGTTTTCTTAATTTGTATCAAGTTATATCACGTATTCTTAAAACCGCATATAAATTCAATTGTTAGCCGATTTTGAGGGTAAACAGTTTGGCGCCCACCGTGGGGCTAAGGATAATAGTGGTTACCTAGTACAAACTTTCATAACACACACTATTTTACACTTGTTCTTTGGAGTACTTTGATTCCAGGACCAAAATGTAAAACTCTCAATCAACACCCTTACATATTGACAATGATTTCGGCCACCACGCGAAAATGATAACATAGCACCGTGGAACGACGTACCCCTGGTCGATCTCGATAGAGTCCCGGCTGTAGATCCAACCGATGTTAACTCACATGTAGCCATCGACGCAAGTTTGGCCGCTGATCCGGAGGGCAGTGTCCATAGGGATGTTCGATCAGCCGTTCAAAGCACACATGGCAGCGAAGATGGCGGAATCAACCTGCGGGTGATCTTCGAAATGTTGCAGGCCCAATAGGCGGCGATAGCCCAGCTCCAGAACCAGAATCGCCCACCGAGTAGGATTGACCCTGAGCCATCCCAGGAAGTTGTCCACAGAGTTGAATCGGTTTCAAGGGAATCGAACGCGAAAGAATCGGGGACCAATCCTGTAATCGTGAAGATGCTCGAGGAACTGATAAAACAAATTGAGTCAGGGAAAAAGAAGATTGAGGCAAACGACAAGAAGGTGAAAACCTACAATTCCAGGGTCGATCATATCCCGGGAGCACCGCTGATATTGAAGGGCTTAGATTCTATAAAGTTCGTGCAAAAACCTTTTCCCTCGAGCGCATCTCTCAAGACTATCCCCAAGAAGTTCCGCATGCCCGAGATTCCTAAATACAATGGAACGACTGATCCGAACGAGCATGTCACCTCTTACACATGTGCCATTAAATGGAATGTTCTAGAGTATGACGAGATCAAATCTGTCTTACTAAAGAAATACGGAGAGACCCTGTCAAAGGGAGCTATGAAATGGTATCACAATTTACCACCTAATTCTATTGACTCAATCGCTGTGCTTGCAGATTCTTTCGTGAAGGCACAAGCCGGGGCCATCAAGGTTGAGACCACGAAGTCAGACCTTTTCAAGGTAATGCAGAAGGACACCGAAATGCTCAGAGAATTCGTATCTCGATTCCAAATGGAACAGATGGACCTGCCACTGATCGATGATGATTGGGTTGTTCAGTCTTTCACCCAAGGACTCAATGTTCGAAGCTCGATGGCTTCGCAACACTTGAAGCAGAATCCAAAAGAATACCCGGCTGTTACTTAGGCCGATGTGCATAATTGGTACCAATCGAAGATCAGGGTCGAAGACGATCAACTTGGGGCTCCTTCTAGGTCCGTTTTTCATGTCAGACCCATCGATAGAATCAAGAGAGATACTTACTGAGAACCGAGGTTGAACAGGGACCGATACCAGCCATATAATGGAGATCATAGAAGCAGGGGATCTGGCGAAATTCTATATGAAATGAAAGGAGAAATGATCAAGGCCAGAAATCTCTGGGCTCATGAGCAAGAACGGCTTCGACAGGCCTATTGGACCTAAAGAAGCAACACGATTATTAGAACACAACTTCAATATTGATGCAACTACCATCGTATCGGCTATCGAATGCATCAAAGATACCAAATGTCCTCGACCTTTACAAATTGATCTATCCCAAAGAGATCCCGACCAAATATGCAAATATCATGGTGCTAATGGCCACAGAATGGAGGATTGTCGACAATTGAGAGAAGAAGTAGCCCGGTTATTCAACAACGGGCATCTTCGGGAATTTCTAAGCGATCGAGCCAAGAATTATTTCAGAAAAAGAGAATCCAATAAATAAACCGAGCAAGAAAAACGTCAACACGTCATTCATATGATCATCAGAGGGGTCGATGTTCCTCAAGGTCCGATGTTAAAGCGCACCAGGTATCCATCACGAGGGAGAAGAGACTCAAGATTATGTACCCGAAGGAACTTTGTCTTTCCACGACGAGGACGCAGAAGGAATCATGCAGCCCCATAACGATGCACTGTAATATCTGTACTCATGAATAAATCTCAAGTTAAACGTGTGTTAGTTGATCCAGGTAGCTCGGTCAATATCATTCGATCGAGGGTCGTAGAACAACTCGGCCTACAGGACCAAATCGTGCCTGCAACCCGAGTGCTGAACGGATTTAACATGGCTTGCAAAACTACTAAGGGAGAAATAACGTTACTGGTAAACGCATCCGGAACCATCCAGGAGATCAAGTTTTATGTGATCGAAGGGGACATGTGGTACAACACCCCATTCAGTAGACCGTGGATAAACAACATTAGGGTTGTGCCCTCAATCCTTCACCAGGTGTTAAAATTCCCAATACCATAGTGGATTATAACAATCTACGGGGAGCAACCCGCCACAAAGTAGATGTTTGCCGTTGATGAAGTAATTCGAATATCAACACTCTCAAAGACAAAGGAACCAGGTTTGAAAGTAAAATTGGAAGCCAAATAGCAATCACCGATGCCGGCCTCGACCCAACCGGACAAGCAGGGGACTAACGAAGATGATGATTACGGGTTCCTCGATCCTTCATAGTCCCCAATGATTCTGACGCTACCAAATCAATGATCGAAGAGCGGGAGCAGGTCATATTGATTGAACATCTGCCCGATCAGAAGGTACACCAGGGCACGGGGTTAAGTCCCGAGCTCTAGAAAAAACTCATTCAATTCTTATTGCTAACATGGATTTTTTTGCTTGGTCCCATTTCGACATGACAGGATCCCACTGGAGATCACCACTCACAAGCTGACACTGGACCAGAAATTCCATCAAGTCAAGCAGAAAAGGAGACTCCAGTCCGAGATCAAACATGCTTTCATCAAGGATAAGGTAACTAAACGCCTTAAAATAGGTTCAATCCGGGAAGTCAAATACCTAGAATGGTTAGCAAACGTAGTAGTAGTCCCTAAAAAGGGAACACTGAGAATGTGTGTGGATTATAAATATTTGAATAACACATGCCCCAAGGACTCTTTCCCTTTGCCTAACATCGATCGCATGATCGATGCCACGATCAACCAGGAGATCCTCAGTTTTCTCGACGCCTACTCTGGGTACAACCAAATACGAATGAACCCCGATGATCAAGAAAAGACCTGCTTCATCACTAAGTATGGCACATACTGCTATAACGTAAAGCCATTTGGATTACAAATTGCTGGTGCCACTTACCAAAGCCTAGTAAATCGGATGTTCGAAGAACAAATAGGGAAATTTATGGAAGTTTTCATTGATGATATGTTAGTTAAATCCCTGCGAGCAGTGGACCATTTAAAGAATTTGCAGGAAACCTTCAGTATATTGAAAAAGTACAACATGAAGCTGAATCCGGAAAAATGTGCGTTCGGAGTCGGATCAGGTAAATTTCTCAGGTTCATGGTATCCAACCGAGGAATTGAGATCAATCTCTACAAGATTAATGATATCGAGGATATCACGGTAGTGGACAATGTGAAGGCTGTGCAAAGGCTAACTTGGCACAGAGCCGCCCTGGGGTGATTCATCTCGGGGTCTTCTGATAAGAGCCAGTGATTTTTCTCGTTACTGAAGAAGAAAAACAACTTCACATGGACCCCGGAATGCCAACAGGTCTTGGAAGAACTTAAGAGATATCTACCAAGACCGCTACTGCTTCACACGCCGAGGGCAGACGAACAACAATACTTGTATTTGTCAGTATCAGAAATAGCGGTAAGTGGAAGAACAAGGTACGTAATTTCTAATTTATTATGTTAGCAGAACCTTAGGTGAGTCGAAACTAGGTATCCCCACCTAGAAAAATTGGCGCTCGCTTTGCTAAGCGCCTCTAGGAAACTGAAATCGTATTTTCAGTGCCATCCTATATGTCTTGTGCCAACTTACCCATTGCGAAATATAATGCATAAGCCAAAACTCTCAGGACGATTGGCCAAATGGGCTGTAGAAATCAACGGGTACAATATTGAATATCGACCCCAGATAGCCATTACGTCTCAAATTTTAGCATATTTCGTGGCCGACTTCACGCCGACCCTAATGCCCGAGGTCGAAAGAGAGTCGTTAAACTCGGGGACATCTTGGGGAATCTGGACCCTCTTTATCGATGGTGCCTCGAACGCAAAGGGGTCCGGACTTTGCATCGTACTGAAGCCACCCACATGCAATATAGTTAGACAATCCATTAGAACTGTGAAATTGACTAACAACGAGGCCGAATATTGTCACGCCCCGAACTTGGGCCTGGACGTAACACGGCACTCGGTGCCTGACTACATGTGACCGAGCGAACCAACTGGCTGGCTGAATCAACATGTGATATCATAACATACTAAATGCGGAAGATAAACTAACACATGCTGGTATACTGAAAGTCTGAATGATAAAAATCAAAGTGTAGAAATACTAATACAAGTCTGAAACATATCTGTAGCCAATATTGCTTAACATGAAAAGCTGTGACTCTGTCTAGCTATTACTCTAGTCTATGAACCCTCTAATGAAGTACTGAAAACACTAACTGCCTGTAAATACTGAAAGACTGTAAAGTAATGATAATGCCCCGATAGAACTGGGGATCACCAAATAGCTCGTACGAGAATCCTAGCTCTCTGAATCATCAACCTGTAAATCATTACCTGCATTGTGAGATGCAGGCCCCCAGCAAAAGGGACGTCAGTACATTTGAATTGTACTGGTATGCAAAGCAACTAAAAGAAAGAATTATAAATACTGAAACTGAAACTGAAACTAAGCTGATAACTGAAATGATAACTATTGAAACTGAAACTGAAGTGAGAACTGGCAACTGAACTGATAACTGAAAAGATAATTGATAACTGATAACTGAACTAATAACTGAAAAGATAACTGATAACTGATAACTGAACTGAATAAAGGAAGTAAGGATATGAATACTCCCTCTTCTGAATGATGAACAACCTGTTTATCTGAATAATAAACTGCAGCCTCAGGCCCAATATATATATGTGCACAACTGCAGCCTCGGGCCCAAGTATACGTATACATAACTGCGACCTCAGGTCCAAAATGCATAAAGCATAAACTGCGGCCTCAGGCCCAAAGATGCATAAAGCGTAAACTGCGGCCTTAGGCCCAAATACAGGTGTTCAACATTCAGGAACTGAGAATCATACTGCAATACATGATAGTGAAATACTGAATTACACTGAGTTACATGATACTGGAATACTGGATCACACTAAGTTACATAATACTGGAATACTGAATAGGACTAGACTGAGACATGTATTCTTGAACTGATTATGAACACTGAAACTTTAACTGTTTATGGCTTACTGAGTAAGCTATACTGAGACTCAGGGAAATCAAACCCAAGTCTATATTGAGTACGAATTGAGCTCACAACGTTCGGAATGAAAGTCATGAACGAGTTATGAAGCTAGAGAATAGAAGTTCTACAACTATTCAAGGAACTAGGCTTAACTATATTTCTGAGGCAATTGATGACGTGGTAAAAGAAACGTAATGTAGGGAGAATCATTAACATTCCCAAACATAGAGAGTTAGTCTCACATACCTTAACTTCCTGCTCTTGAGCGTAATATAACGTTTGTCAACCCTTTCAACTTTAATCTATAGCAATACAAGTCAAAGGGATTCCATATTAGCCATGATGCTCATGTTTTTGTCACTTAAGTATCTTATCAAACACTTGGTGAGAATAAAGCTTCATAGTCCTTATTAATGGTGTCTCTACACCCAACAACCCATTCCCTTGTTCCTAGATTAATTCTAAGGTCTCAAATGATTAGACCAACATTATTCTTCATCACCCATAAGGCAAACAACACCCTTAACCAATAATTAGCACTCAACACCCCAAACCTTTAACCGTTCATGCTTTTCTATCCAACCCATCAACTCATATCTCATGAACTAGGGTTTAAAATCACTAAACCAATGCTAGAATCAATCAAAGGGTGAAGACATTACCTTCTTGACGTTCAATCTTCTTGAATTCGAGTTTTAGGCTTCCTTCTCTCAATAATGATGTTCCAATCGAATATCTAATGATATGGAGGGTTTACCCATGTTAATAAGATGTTGGAAAAATGAAATTAACGTAGAATCACCATTAAAACTTACCTTGGGTGGTGGAAGGACCCTTAAGGAGTTAGGTTTTTGAGGGTTCCCCTTTCTAGAGCAAGTTTTTATGTTTTGGGGCTGTGGGGGACGAAATATAGCTTTAAAACGACCCCCCATGAGCGCGCCCACGCAACTAAAGACCTGGCCGCGCTACTGACTGCGCAAAATGGCAGTAACACTGCCTCAAAAGAAGCGCGGCCGCGCTAGGGGCGCACTACACGGCGCGCATATCGCATACTGTTCTGTAAAACGCGCATAACTTTTTTCACAGAGATCTGTTCGGGATCCATAATATATCGTTGGAAAGATATTTCAAAGGCCTACAACTCTCATGCATTGATTTTTCCCAAATTCCTAACACATTTTGACTAAACTCTGCTGGAAGATAGACCTTCTACAAACTTAGTCGATTTTGTCAAATCTTATGCACCTCACTTTCCATCTTGATTTTGAAACAACTATTTTACCCATAATCATCCCGATGGGACTTCACATGTCCAAAATATAACCTTACTACTCCTTTAACTCATTCATACCTAAGCCGAATTTACAGGGTGTTACATTATCTCCCCCTTGGGATCATTCGTCCTCGAATGATTGTCCTGACTGTAACTTCTGCTAACTCTAGACCTTAAACGGGTCTGGTGGAAACATGAACTTTCATTAACACTTGTATACCAAAATGAATGAATACATGATTACTGAATTGTTGCGATACTGAACTGAATGACTACTGCATTGACTGAATACTGGTCTGCCCTAGATACGTGAATACTGAACTAACATAGGTATATGAATATTGAACTGGCACAAATATTTGAGTAATCTGAGTACTAAGCTGGCATGAATGTCTAAGTATTGGACTAACATGAGTAGCTGAGTATTGAGCTGGCATTAGTATCTGAGTACTGAACTGACATGAGTATCGTAGTACTGAACTGACATGAGTATCATAGTACTGAACTGACATGAGTATCTGGGTACTGAACTGACATGAGTATCTGGGTACTGAACTCACATGAGTATCTGAGTATTGAACTGACATGAGTATCTGAGTACTGAACTGACATGAGTATCTGAGTACTGAACTGACATGAGTATTTGAGTACTGGAAACTTGAATGTTATAACATGATACATGAAATACTAGTTGTACCACCGCTAATTCTGGTGGCAACTCCAACTCATAAGCTATTCGATCGATCTTTTGTAAGATCATATACGACGTGATATATTTGGGACCGAGCTTTTCTTTCTTCCCAAATCTCATAACGCCTTTCATAGGCGAAACTTTCAGAAACACCCAATCCTCAACTTGGAATTCTAACATCTTCAAACGCTCTTGAATCAACTTAACTTTCTCTATAGTCTGATAGACCAAATTTGGTCCCAACAACTCCTCTTCACCAACTTTGAACCAACCAATTGGCGATCTACACCTTCTCCCATACAGAGTCTCTCACAGTTCTATCTTGATACTAGAATGGCAGGTGTTATTATTAGCAAGGTCAACGAGAGGTATGTGATCATCCCAATTACTTTTAACATCAAGAACATATCCTCAACTGTTTAAATAAAATGCTCTGCTTGGCCATAAAGTCTACGACGTTCTTTTTCATGTTGTTCAACCAATAAATCTCCTTGGTCATGATGCATATTTGGGAACCTGGATGGAAAGAATACCTAGAATTATGGGCTTCTAACATGATCTTCCCTCTTTAAGTCCATCTATGTATGGGACACACAATCTGTCCTAGTACCTCAAAGTACCATCATCTCCCCCTTATTCAAAATCCATCGTTTTATACTTGTGAATCTCCTCTTCAACTGCAACACGTAGGGATCATCAAATTGTTTCTCCTGTACGTTTCTTGGGCATCCAATGCGTTTGGAATTTTACAGGAAGGGAAGATTACTTATCGCTCTAAGTTTCATGGCACAATCTAGAGTAGAAAGAAAAGAGACAATCCTGGATGTCTTGGTAGTTAACCGTTTATATGAGTGGCCGGCACACACATATAAAGGAAACTCCACTAGACACGACTTCATAGTCTCCCTAGGACACTTGAACCTAGTGCTCTGATACCAAGCTTTGTCACGCCCCGAACCTGGGCTTGGACGCAATACGGCACTCGGTGCCTGACTACATGTGACCGAGCGAACCAACTGGCTGGCTGAATCAACATGTGATATCATAACATACTAAATGCGGAAGATAAACTAACACATGCTGGTATACTGAAAGTCTGAATGATAAAAATCAAAGTGTGGAAACACTAATACAAGTCTGAAACATATCTGTAGCCAATATTGCTTAACATGAAAAGCTGTGACTCTGTCTAGCTATTACTCTAGTCTATGAAGCCTCTAATGAAGTACTAAAAACACTGACTGCCTGTAAATATTGAAAGACTGTAAAGAATGATAATGCCCCGAAAAAACCGGGGATCACCAAACAGCTGGTACGAGAATCCTAGCGCTCTGAATCATCAACCTGTAAATCATTACCTTCATTGTGAGATGCAGGCCCCCGGCAAAAGGGATGTCAGTACATTTGAATTGTACTGGTATGCAAAGCAACTGAAAGAAAGAATTATAAATACTGAAATTGAAACTAAGCTGATAACTGAAATGATAACTATTGAAACTGAAACTGAAGTGAGAACTGGTAACTGAAAAGATAACTGAAAAGATAATCCATAACTGATAACTGAACTGAATAAAGGAAGTAAGGATGTGAATACTCCCTCTTCTGAATGATGAACAACCTGTTTATCTGAATTATAAAATGCGGCCTCAGGCCCAATATATATATATATATATATATATATTATATATATATATATGCACAACTGCGGCCTCGGGCCCAAGTATACGTATACATAACTGCGACCTCAGGTCCAAAATGCATAAAGCATAAACTGCAGCCTCAGGCCCAAAGATGCATAAAGCATAAACTGCAGCCTCAGGCCCAAAGATGCATAAAGCATAAACTGCGGCCTCAGGCCCAAATACAGGTGTTCAACATTCAGGAACTGAGAATCATACTGCAAAACATGATAGGGAAATACTGAATTACACTGAGTTACATGATACTGGAATACGGGATCACACTGAGTTACATAATACTGGAATACTGAATAGGACTAGACTGAGACATGTATTCTTGAACTGATTATGAACACTGAAACTTCAACTGTTTATGGCTTACTGAGTAAGATATACTGAGACTCAAGGAAATCAAACCCGACTCTATATTGAATACGAACTGAGCTCACAACATTCGGAATGAAAGTCATGAATGAGTTATGAAGCTAGAGAATAGAAGTTCTACAACTAATCAAGGAACTAGGCTTAACTATATTACTGAGGCAATTGATGACTTGGTAAAAGAAACGTAATGTAGGGAGAATCATTAACATTCCCAAACATAGAGAGTTAGCCTCACATACCTTATCTTCCTGCTCTTGAGCGTAATACAACGTTTGTCAACCCTTTCAACTTTAATCTATATCAATACAAGTCAAAGGGATTCCATATTAGCCATGAGGCTCATGTTTTGGTCACATAAGTATCTTATCAAACACTTGGTGATAATAAAGCTTCATAGTCCTTATTAATGGTGTCTCTACACCCAACAACCCATTCTCTTGTTCCTAGATAAATTCTAAGGTCTCAATGATTACACCAACATTTTTCTTCATCACCCATAAGACAAACAACACCCTTAACCAATAATTAGCACTCAACACCCCAAACCTATAACCGTTCATGCTTTTCTATCCAACCCATCAGCTCATATCTCATGAACTAGGGTTTAAAATCATTAAACCAATGCTAGAATCAATTAGCGGGTGAAGACATTACCTTCTTGACGTTCAATCTTCTTGAATTCGAGTTCTAGGCTTCCTTATCTCAACAATGATGTTCCAATCGAATATCTAATGATATGGAGGGTTTACCCATGTTAATAAGATGTTGGGAAAATGAAATTAACATAGAATCACCATTAAAACTTACCTTGGGTGATGGAAGGACCCTTAAGGAGTTAGGTTTTTGAGGGTTCCCCTTTCTAGAGCAAGTTTTTATGTTTTGGGGCTGTGGGGGACGAAATATAGCTTTAAAACGACCCCCCACGAGCGCGCCCACGCACCTGAAGACCTGGCCGCGCTAGACCTCGCAAAATAGCAGTAACACTATCTCAAAAGAAGCGCGGCCGCGCTAGGGGCGCGCTACAGGGCGCGCATATCGCATATTGTTCTGTAAAACGCGCATAACTTTTTTCACAGAGATCCGTTCGGGCTCCATAATATATCGTTAGAAAGCTATTTCAAAGGCCTACAACTTTAACGCTTTGATTTTTCCCAAGTTCCTTACACATTTTCACTAAACCCTGCTGGAAGACAGACCTTCTGCAAACTTAGTCGATTTTGTCAAATCTTATGCACCTCACTTTCCATCTTTATTTCGAAACAACTATTTTACCCACAATTATCCCGATGGGACTTCACATGTCCAAAATATAACCTTACTACTCCTTTAACTCATTCATACCTAAGCCAAATTTACGGGTTGTTACAAATATGAGGCCATCTTTGCAGGTCTCAAACTGGCCAAGAGCTTGGGGGCAGAGGTAATCGAAGTTAAGTGTGACTCCCTTCTTGTGGTGAACCAAGTTAATGGTACGTTCGTAGTTAGAGAAGAACGAATGCAAATGTACCTAGATATGTTGCAGGTAACATTACATCGATTCAAAGAGTGGACTTTGAAGCACATACCTCGAGATCAAAATAGCGAGGACGATGCCCTTGAAAACTTAGGATCGTCGGTCGAAGACGACAAACTTAACCTAGGGGTAGTTGTGCAGCTCATAAGATTGGTAGTAGAAGAAGGTCACACCGAAATAAACTCCACAAGCCTAACTTGAGATTGGAGAAATAAATATGTTGAGTATTTGAAGACCGGGAAACTACCCTCAAATCCAAAAGAATCGAGGGCCTTGCGCACGAAGGCAGCCCGATTCAGCTTGTCCGAGGACGGAACCTTGTCCAAAAGAATGTTCGATGGCCTGCTAGCAATATGTCTGGGACTGGGAGATACCGAGTAAGTTCTGAGGGAAGTCCATGAAGGCACCTGCAGAAATCATTCAGGAGCCGAATCATTGGTTCGGAAGGTGATCAGAGTTGGCTATTGCTGGATCGACATGGAAAATAATGTGAAGAAGTTTGTACGAAAATGTGACAAATGCCAAAGACATGCTCCGATGATTCACCAACCTAGGACTATTGCATTCGGTCTTGTCACCATGGCCATTCATGAAGTGGGGAATGGACATCATCGGCCTCTTCCATTGGCACCAGGTAAGGCTCAATTTATCTTATTTATGACTGACTATTTATATGAGTGGATTGAAGCATAGGCGTACGAGAAAGTCAGGAGAAGGAAGTCATCGACTTCATTTGGGACCACATCATATGTCTGTTTGGGATGCCATCCGAAATTGTATGTGACAACGGGAAACAATTTATCGGCAACAAAGTGACCAAGTTTCTCGAGATCATAAGATCAAAAGAATCCTATCGACACCTTATCACCCTAGTGGGAACAGACAAGCCGAATCGACCAACAAAACCATATTCCAAAACCTTAAGAAAAGGTTAACCGATGCCAAAGGAAAATGGAAGGAGATCCTGCCCGAAGTCCTTTGGGCATATTGCACGACCTCGAAGTCCAGTATCGAGGCTACTCCGTTCGCATTGGTTTACAGTGCCGAAGCTCTAATACCAGTCGAAGTCGGGGAGCCAAGTATCAGGTTATGGTATTCAACAATGAAATCAAATGACGAGGCCATCAATACGAGCCTGGAGCTATTGGATGAAAGGTGTGAAGACGCCCTTGTCCTATTGGCTGCCCAAAAGCAACGGATCGAGAGATATTACAACAAAAGAGCCAATCTTCGATACTTCAACGTCGGGGACTTAGTATTAAGGAAGGTCACATCAAACACCCGAAAGCCAAATGAGGTAAAGTAAGGGCCGAACTGGGAAGGGCCGTATATCATCGAAATCACCAGCAAAGGATCCTACAAGCTCGGAACGATGAATGGTGAACAATTATCGAGCAATTGGAATATAACTCACCTAAAGCGATATTACTGCTAAGGTACGACCCCATTCATTTTCTTTTATTTATATTTTGGACTGATACTTGCAGGTGATCGACAAGAAAATTACGAAGTTTTTAGGTTTGAAAGCACGCGTTGCGCTCTTTTTTCCTTAGATTGGTTTTATCCCAAATGGGTTTTCCAGCAAGGTTTTTAACGAAGCAAAAGTGGATCATGCTAACTTAGAATCAAAGACCGATCATGAATCGGTGTCGATGATTGCGTTAACAATATTTGAGGTTCCTCCATAATCAACGTCGAATAATGGGGGGCATTACCCTCAGATATCGACTTTAGCAAGGAAATTACTTCGTAATGGAAGGGTTTCGATAGGTAGGATTTATTGTAAGGGCCAAACGGTCAAACGTACCGTGCCCACATAGACTGCTTAAGCCCTAGCATAAAGCATGTACGCATGTATAACAGTTTTGCACAAGAATAAAAAGTACCTTCTTTGCAATCATCTTGTCTTTGAAAGAATTTTCTTATTTACATTTCTTAAGGAATCCCCTAATTCCAATCCCCTACAGGTAACGAGCTCAAAGGCCTCTTTAACCTGAGATCGAGTGATCATTCTCTCACTCGGGAACTGCCGTTCGAAAATAAACTCGAACAGACGAGCTATTAAATATCGGGGGTATAAGACCTATTAGGCAACCCCCGAATTTTAAAGGCCACGACCATCCCCACTCGGGGACTGTTATCTTAGGCAAGCCTTGATAACTCGGGAAAGCAAGCCCACTGGGCGACACCTGAACTAAAAGGCTACGGCCATATTAACACGGCTCGGAGATGTACGAGACCTGTAATAAAAACAAGGCCTTCTAAAAGAAAATTGTCGTAACCAGTTCTAAAGGCTATCCCTTGCGAACTATAATCTCAGCTACTTACTTTGGGAGGAAATTTCTGGTAATACCGAACCCCCAAAATGCCTTAAAATAGATTAAAGTAAAGGTGATATTTGTTTGAACTTTCGAACATAACATGATTATTTCGTGCTAAGGCTTTTTTGATCTTTGTGAATATAAATAAAAAAGCAAAGGGAAAAATTCGAGAGCCGTGAAAGGGAAAGAAAGACTTATATTCATATGAAACTTTTTTTACAAGGGCAAAACAGCCCGATGAAAATTTATACAAATGCTGAACGACCTCAACAAGATGCAAAAAACAAAAAACAAAAACATCTAAAGGCCTAAGTGGCTTGTTCCTCATCGGAGGCAGCATCACCCTTGGGATCTTCCCTGCCTTCGGACTCGCTTAAGCCCTTGGAGTCATTATCATCCTCGAGATAAGTCAGTCTCTTAGCCTCAGGTTCGAGCTCCTTGGCATTCTCAATCTCAGTTGATAGGTCGAAACCTCAAGCATGGATTTCCTTAAGGGCCTCCCTTCGAGATTGCCATTTAACATGCTCGGTGATATCTTTTGCTCGAACCTGAGCCACCTCGGCATCGGCCTGATAAACGGCCACCACCTCATCAGCATTGGCCTTAACTACCTTTGCCTCCGCTTTGGCCGTTTCAAGCTCCGTACCCAAAATTTCTTGATTAGAATGGCCGAATTCAGCTGGGACTGGAACTCCTCGATCTTCTTGGCCTGCACCAAGAACTTCTCCTTTATATCTCGGAGGTAGACTTCAACCGAAGCCAGTTGGGCTCGGGCAGTCTCCTTCTGAGGCTAGGCGATCCATGTTCTTTTTCCATTCTTTGGCCTCAGCCTTCATTGCATCTACCTCTTCCCGGAGCTGTCCGATTTTGTCGACCTTCTATTGGACCTGCAAGTTTGGACATTAGTCACCATGTCCGATTCGTTGTAACTAACGTAAAAAATGCTTCTTACCTGCTCAGCCAGGTTGGCATGCTCTTTCCAAGCCACCTCCAACTCAGCCTGGAGGCCCTTAGCTTCCCCTTCTCTACGCTCACAGAGAAGTTTGTAAGCATCTCTTTTCTTAGTGAGCCCTCAGATATCGGCCTCGTATTGGTTTAGCTCATCTCGATTGTGGAGGAACTTTCCATAATGGAGTACCGAAGCCTACAAACATAGGGAGAGGAGTTAGAATATTCTAAAACAAGGCACCTCCACCTCGTTTATCTAGGCCTGATCTTCCTCGGTCACCAAGCACTGAATATAACTGGCGACCTCGGGGCAGAAAGAACCCGGGCATCTTTCGGGATGGACATAATAATTGACCACTCCCGGTTAGGATTCAAACTCAGGGCTGGGAACTGGCTAACTAATCTTGGGCTCGAGGCAGGTCCACTCGATGGACTCTTCTTCGGCACCGGTATATCACCCAACCCGATGACATCCTCTACAGCGGTAGATGTCTACGCTATCAAAGAAGTTGTTAAAGGTGCTACCGCCCCTTGTGGCTTTTCGGTGGATCGTTCCTTCAGCTCCTGAGCATCGACAATCATAGACTCAGTAAAATAACGACAAACCGGAGAGATCTATTACTCCGGGTATGCCCGTCGGAGCCTTATCCGCTGTCCAGGAAGAATCGGCCACGATCTCAATATTGGCCCCCCCATCTCAAGGCGGAGTTGCCTCGTACCCTTCTGGTTCGGGAGCTCGGCTAAAGCTCTCTCATCGACCTCCTTAAGTCGAGATGATTCAATTTCAACACCCGCCGGTTCGGAGGCCACTTATATCACGACACCCGCCCGCGCGGGCCACCAGCTCGAATTTCTCTTCATCATCTTCTTCTTCTTCTTCTTTAGACTATTTCCTTAGCCGGTAGACTGAGTCCAAGGGTAGAGCTCCGGTGCTTCCCTTGGGTTTGCGCGCCGGCCTCCTCTTTGTTTTTTTCATTTTCGAAGAACTCAGGGCCCTCTTCCTTTGTCACGACCCAGATTTCCCATCCTCGGGAGTCGTGATGGCGCCTACTCGTAGAAGCTAGGCAAGCCACGATCTTAGAAATCATTAACTCTTTTTGTATTTAATTCTTTTTTAACCAATTTAATTAACCGGAAATAAACAATTAAATAACAACGGAATAAGAAATTTAGCGGAAGTCTTAAATAAAGTATAAAACCAAAATATCCTGAAGACCAACACATGCCTCTAACCAGAACCTGGTGTCACACATCCACGGACTGTCTAGGATTACTACAAATAAGTGTTCGAAAGTAAAGAACATAGTCTGTCTCGAGTACAAATGACAATAGAACATAAAACTGATAGAAGAGACGTCGGGCCTGCGAACGCCAGCAGGGCTACCTCGGAGTCTCGGACTGAAGGATAGCTCCCAATCTACTGCTGATGACCAAATGCTACTCCGGGGCCTGGATCTGTGCAAAAGAGCACAGAGTGTAGTATCAGCACAACCGACCCCATGTGCTGGTAAGTGCCTAGCCTAACCTCGGCGAAGTAGTGACGAGGCTAGACAAGACTACCACATAAACCTGTGCAGTTATATATATACAGCGGAACAGAGATACAGAGATAAACAACCAATATGGGAGGGGGAGCATGCTGTGGGGAAAGTTAACAACTCCGAATAAAAGTCATCAAGTAACGAAAGAAGCAACATAAGTCAGAAATCAATAAAGAATCAGAAATCAATAAATGCACGGCATCACCTTTCGTGCTTTTACTCTCGTCCTCACCAAGCAATGATATAATAAAAGCGTGCACGGCATCATCCTTCGTGCTTTTACTCTCTTTCCTCACCAAAGCAATTATATGATAAAACGTGCACGGCATCACCCTTCGTGCTTTTACTCTCTTTCCTCACATATAATCAATAGAATCGGGACGAAATGGTACATCGTGCGGCACGGCATCACCCTTCGTGCTTTACACTCTTTCCTCACAATAACAAACAATGCACGGCATCACCCTTCGTGCTTTAACACTCTTCCTCACCCAAACAACAATCACAAACAAGGGGCAAGAGATTAAACAAAACAATAATAGAAATCCCAGCAAGGGAACACAATTAACCAATTAAATCCCGGCAAGGGTATAACATTAACAATCTCAACATCCCGGCAAGGGAGATAATTCACAAAGCAACAAATATCCCGGCAAGGGAACAATTTAATAACTCTTTCTCCTTTGCTTTCACTTTTATTTCATAACTTACTTTACCACTTGAGCCAAGGCTCCAAAGGGTTTAATCATCTCATATACTTTCACAATTCATAATATAACTCGAGCCAATGCTCCATGATGTTCAAAGGTCTCAATTCCTTCCACAAACTTTTTACAACAACTAGAAATCATCACCAAAGCATGAAGAATACAATGAAATCAAGATATTCATAATATAAGGACTCACGGTCATGCTAGACACCAACGTATAGATACTCGTCACCATGCCTATACGTCGTACACGACTCATACCACATAGCAAATATGACTCAACTCCTAGTCCCTCAAGGTAAGGTTAGACTAAACACTTACCTCGATGCCTTGAACACAACTCAAGTCTCAATTATAGCTTTACCCCTTGATTCCACTACCAATTCGTTCGTATCTAATCACAAATTACTTAATTACATCAATAAACGCTAAATAAATCAACCCTAATGCATGAAAATGAGTTTTCCAAAGTTTTACCCAAAAAGTCAAAAATCGCCCCCGGGCCCACGTGGTCAAAACCCGAGGTTCGAACCAAAACCCGATTACCCATTCCCCAACGAACTCAAATATGTAATTTGTTTTGAAATCGGACCTCAAATAGAGGTCCAAATCCCCAATTTTTGAAAAACCTAGGTTCTACCAAAAACACCCAATTCCCCCCATGAAAATCTTTGATTTTAGGTTGAAATCATGTTAAAAGATGTTAATGATTGAAATAAATGAGTAAAAACTAACTTACAATTGTTTTGGAAGAAGACTTGTGCTTGAAAAATCGCCTAAGTGTGTTTGGGTTTGAGAAAATATGAAAAATGAGAAATGCGAATAGGGGTTCGCAATTGCGAACCCCGACCTCTGCAGATGTGGGAAATGCGAAACAGGGTTCGCATTCGCGAACCCTGTGAAATGTCTGGACCTTCGCATTTGCGAAGCAAAAGTCGCACTTGCGACTGGGGAATTGCGAACAAAGGGTCGCATTTGCGACCCCAGGCTGACTAGAGGACCATCGCATTTGCGAACCAATTGGTCGCATTTGCGATCAGGCCTGCCGAGGTCCCATCTTCGCATTTGCGAGGCATTGCTCGCATTTGCGAGCTCGCATTTATGAGGCTGGCTTCGCAAATGCGAAGCCTGCAGGTCAGTTCATACCAGCAGATTTCAAGTTCAAAAATGCAACCCGTGGCCTATCCGAAACTCACCCGAGCCCTCGGGGCTCCAAACCTAATATACACACAACCTTAAAAACATCCTACGAACTTATTCGTGCGATCAAATCGCCAAAATAACATCATAAACATCGAATTAAACCTCAAAATCCAAGAATTCTTTCAAACCTCATAAAACATCAAATTTTCCAATTTAGGTCCGAATCACGTCAAACGACGTCCGTTTTCAACCAAATCTCACTGTAATGACTTAAACCATATATAAGACATGTACCGGGCACCGGAACCAAAATACGGGCCCGATACCAACACGTTCTAATCAATTTTCATTTCAAATTTCCTTAAACAATTTCAGAAAGCAATTTTACAAAAAAAATCATTTCTCGGGCTTGGGACCTCGGAATTCGATTCCGGGCATACGCCCAAGTCCCATATTTTCCTACGAACCCTCCGGGACCGTCAAATCACAGGTCCGGGTCCGTTTACCTAAAATGTTGACCAAGGTCAAATTTATTCATTTTAACATCAAAACTTAGCATTTCTCACAGAATTTCTCATTTAAGCTTTCCGGCTACGCGCCCGGATTGCGCATGCAAATCGAGGTGACTTTAAATGAGGTTTTCAAGGCCTCAGAGATACAGAATTCAATTAAAAATAGGTGATGACCCTTTATTCTCCAACTCTAAAACAACCGTTCGTCCTCGAACGGACAAAAGAAGGAAGTACCTGAGTCGGGAAAAAGATGAGGATAACGGCTCCGCATATCAGACTCGGACTCCCAGGTCGATGCCTCAGGAGGCTGACCTCTCCACTGAACACGAACAGAAGGAAAACTCTTCGACCTCAACTGACGAACCTGCCGGTCTAGAATAGCCGCCGGCTCCTCCTCATAAGACAAGTCCTTGTCCAACTGGACAGTGCTGAAATCTAACACGTGGGCTGGATCGCCGTGATACCTCCGAAGCATGGACATATGAAATACTGGATGCACGACTGATAAGCTCGGTGGCAAAGCAAGTCTATAAGCCACCTCTCCCACTCGATCAAGAATCTCAAACGGACCAATGAACCTAGGGCTAAGCTTGCCCTTCTTCCCAAACCTCATCACGCCCTTCATAGGCGATACTCGGAGCAATACCCGCTCACCAAACATAAAAGCCACATCTCGAACCTTGCGGCCTGCATAGCTCTTTTGCCTGGACTGAGTTGAACGAAGCCTATCCTGAATGATCCTGACCTTGTCCAAGGCCTCCTGAACCAGATCTGTACCCAACAAGCGAGCCTCTCCCGGCTCAAACCATCCAACCGGAGATCGACATCGCCTACCATATAAAGCCTCATAAGGAGCCATCTGAATGCTCGACTGGTAATTGTTGTTGTAGGCAAACTCTGCTAAGGGCAAAAACTGATCCCACGAACCTCTAAAGTCAATCACACAAGGTCGGAGCATATCTTCCAAAATATGAATAGTCCGCTCTACTGACCATCCGTCTGGGGATGAAATGCTGTGCTCAACTCAACCTGTGTGCCCAACTCTCGCTGAACTGCTCTCCAAAAGCGCGAGGTAAACTGTGTACCCCGGTCCGAAATGATAGATACGGGCACACCATGAAGGCGAACAATCTCCCGAATATAGATCTCAACTAACCTCTCGGATGAATAGGAGACTGCCACAGGAATGAAATGTGCTGACTTGGTCAGCCTATCAACAATCACCATACTGTGTCGAACTTCTTCCGAGTCTGCGGAAGCCCAGTAACGAAGTCCATAGTGATCCGCTCCCACTTCCACTCGGGAAGCTCAATCCTCTGAAATAAACCACCAGGCCTCTGATGCTCGTACTTAACCTGCTGACAATTCAAACAACGAGCCACATATGCTACGATATCCTTCTTCATTCTATGCCACCAATAATGCTGCCGCAAATCCTGATACATCTTCGCGGTGCCCGGATGAATAGAGTACCGGGAGCTATGGGCCTCCTCCAATATCAACTCTCGGAGCCCATCTACATTAGGCACACATACTCGACCCTGCAATCTCAAAACTCCATCATCATCTAAGGTAACCTGCCTGGCACCTCCGCGTTGCACCGTGTCTCTAAGGACACACAAATGGGGATCATCATACTGCTGATCACGGATGCGCTCCAATAATGAAGAACGAGCGACCGTGCAAGCTAGCACATGACTGGGCTCAGAAACATCCAGTCTCACGAACTGATTGGCCAAAGCCTGAACATCCAAAGCAAGCGGCCTCTCACCGACCGGAATAGAAGCAAGACTGCCCATACTGGCTGACTTCCTACTCAAAGCATCGGCCACCACATTGGCCTTTCCCGGATGATATAAAATGGTGATATCATAATCCTTCAACAACTCCAACCACCTCCTCTACCTCAAATTCAACTCCTTTTGCTTGAACAAGTACAGAAGACTCTTGTAATCTGTGAACACCTCACATGCCACGCCATACAGATAATGCCTCCAAATCTTCAATGCGTGAACTATGGCTGCCAACTCCAAATCATGAACTGGATAGTTCTTCTCATGAATCTTCAACTGCCTCGAAGCATAGGCAATGACTTTGCCATCCTACATCAACACTGCCCCAAGCCCAACACGGGAAGCATCACAATAAACTGTATAAGGCCCTGATCCTGTGGGCAAAACCAACACCGGTGCCGTAGTCAGAGCTGTCTTGAGCTTCTGAAAGCTCGCCTCACACTCATTCGACCATCTGAACTGGGCACCCTTCTAGGTCAATCTGGTCATCGGGGCTGCAATAGATGAAAACCCCTCCATGAACCGACGATAGTAGCCTGCCAATCCCAAGAAACTCCGAATTTCTGTAGCTGATGCTGGTCTAGACCAGTTCTTGACTGCCTCAATCTTCTTTGGGTTCACCTGAATACCCTCTGCTGATACAACATGACCCAGAAATGCAACTGAACTCAACCGGAATTCACACTTCGAGATCTTAGCATATAACCGACTATCCCTCAGAGTCTGAAGAACCACTCTAAGGTGCTGCTCGTGCTCCTCCTGGCTGCGGGAATATATCAATATATCATCAATGAAGACTATCACGAACAAGTCCAAATAAGGCCTGAACACTCGGTTCATCAAGTCCATAAAAGCTGCTGGGGCATTTGTCAACCTGAATGACATAACCAAGAACTCATAATGCCTGTACCGAGTGCGGAAAGCTATCTTAGGGACATCAGATGCCCTAATCCTTAACTGATGGTAGCCAGATCGCAAGTCAATCTTGGAAAATACCCTGGCACCCTGAAGCTGGTCGAACAAGTCATCAATACTTGGCAGTGGATACTTATTCTTTATTGTTACCTTATTCAATTGCCGGTAATCAATACACATTCTCATCGACCCATCCTTCTTTTTAACAAACAACACCGGCGCATCCCAAGGTGAAACACTAGGTCTAATGAAACCCTTCTCAAGCAAATCCTGCAACTGTTCCTTTAACTCCTTTAACTCCAGCGGGGCCATATGATATGGCGGGATAGAAATGGGCTGAGTGCCCGGAACCAGATCAATGCAGAAGTCAATATCCCTTTCGGGCCGGCAGGTCTGAAGGAAAAACATCAGGAAACTCACAAACAACAGGTACAGAATCAATAGAGGAAACCTCAGCACTAGAATCACGAACATAGGCTAAATAGGCCAAGCACCCCTTCTCGACCATACGCCGAGCCTTCACATACGATATAACACTGCGGGTAGAATGACCAGGAGTCCTCTCCACTCTAAACGAGGCATACCCGGTAAAGCTAAGGTCACAATTTTGGCATGACAGTCCAAGATAGCGTGGTAAGGTGATAGCCAATCCATCCCCAATATAATATCAAAGTCAACCATGTCTAAAAGCAACAAATCTACACGAGTCTCAAGACCCCCAATCACTACAACACAAGAACGATGAACTCGATCGACTACAATAGAGTCACCCACCGGTGTAGACACATAAACAGGAACACTCAATGCATCACTAGGCATGACCAAGTATGGGGCAAAATAAGATGACACATACGAATATGTAGACCCCGGATTAAATAACACTGAAGCACCTCTATCACAAACTAGAACTGTACCTGTAATAACTGCATCCGAAGCCTCAGCCTCGGGCCTGGCCTGAAGAGAATTACATTGGGGCTGGGCCCTACCACTCCGATCTACCTCTCTGGGACGGCCTGCTGCTGGCTGGCCCCCACCTCTGGCGGTCTGAGCTCCACCTCTAGGACCTCTACCTCCACCTCTAGCACCTCTACCCCCACCTCTAGCTAGCTGGGCGGGCTGTGGAACACCTGGTGCCTGAACCATCGCACGAGAACCCTGATGGTGAGAGCTACTCGGTGCTCGAGGGCAAAACCTAGCAATGTGACCCGTGTCACCACAAGTGTAACAAGTCCTCGGCTGCTGAGTCTGCTGACCCTGTCGACCTGAATGACCACCCCGGAAACTCTGAAGTGGCGGTGCACTGATAGGAGCTGGCGGTGCACTGTGGGGCTGCTGATCAGAATAGTGTGAGTGAGAACCACGGCCACCTGAGGCACCGTGAGAATCCTAGAGTGCTAACTGAAAGGGCATAGGGTGATAACCCCTATCCTACGAATCTCTGCCTCCAGATGAGGCACCATTGAATCTGCCTGACTGATGGGATCTCTTGTCTGCCCTATGACCACCCCCTGTGATAATACCATCTCAACCCTTCGGGCCACATTGGCTGCCTCCTGGAAGGATATCTCACTCCCAGCCTCCCTGGCCATGTGGAGACGAATCGGCTGGATGAGTCCATCAATAAACCGTTTCACTCTCTCCCTCTCAGTGGGAAGTATGATAAGAGCATGACGAGCCAACTCAATGAACCTGGTCTCGTACTGGGTGACAGTCATGGATCCCTGCTGAAGGCGCTCGAACTACCTCCGATAGGCCTCTCGCTGCGTAATAGGGAGAAACTTCTCTAGAAATAGCTGTGTGAACTGCTCCCAGGTCAAGGCTGGCGATCCTGCTGGTCTAGCTAAGCAATAATACCTCCATCAAGTCTTGGCGGATTGATGTTCTAAACGTCAATACCACACAAGAGGGGGGGGGGTGATTTGTGTGGTACCTAATTTTTGCACTAGAAGAACCTGGTTCTTCTAGATATACTTACTATAACTGTTTGCGGAATTAAGAGTGCATAAAATAAAGAACACAGAGATTTTTACGTGGAAAACACCTGGCTCAAAAGGTGAAAAAACCACGACCTACTACTCAGTAGGATTTTCCCAAACTTCCACTAAAATCACTAAGCCAAAAACAGCATTTACAAACTCTTGTAAACCTAAGGATTAAACTCTAATCCCAGTGTAGCACATAGCCTCAACTGTTGCGACACCTTCAAGTTAACTCTAACTTGAATACTCAAAATACCTATTACAATTGCTTCTAGATAAAGCTGAAAGGTACAATATGAAACAACTACTACAATTGAACTAGAACTAAAGAAAAACACAATGGAATTGGTTCTTCACTCTTGGTTCATGTAGCTTCAGATTTGCACACTTGAATCACACATAAATTGCTTGCAAAATCCTAGCTCTTTTGCTCTCAATTTAGTTTAACTTCTGCGTATGTGCAATCACCTGCAAAAGAAAACAATCTTTATTATTTATAGAGTTAGTAATCAGAGTTTGATTAAAACTCGAATTGCTGATCCTTCATCAAATTCGAGTCCTAGAACAACTCAAACTCCAATCCTTATCCTTGATCCAGATGTAGTTCTCTTTACATAAGGAGACTTCAACTCCTTATCCTATGCAACCTTTTCGATCAACTCTGAAGATATTGTTACTGATTGTTGCTGACCCTTGAGACTTATCTTGACACGTCTGTCACATGAATAAATATATCAACACTGTGTATGTCTCACATGATGGACCTGGTTCATGGTTGAGTTCATTTTGTCAATCTTCAAAACTTCATCTGAACTTGGGCCAACAAATTCCCCCCTTTTGATGATGACAAACTCTGTGCTTTTATTGATCAGAGACCCTGTGGAACTCAGCTTAATTTTCACACTTTAATTTAACTTATCATTAAGAACCAGGTTTAATCAGGTTATAAATATCACTTTATTTTAGAATACAATGTAAAACACAATATCTCTTCCCCCTTTTGGTATCATCGAAAGTTGCATATTATATGAATCCCAGATGTTAATTAATACTCATGGCCACTGGGGCAACTGCAAGTGAAAACATGATATAGTTAATCAATAATCAACATCACAAAATAATTTAACTATTTAGATCAGAAGTATCATATAACAAGAGAAAACAAAGTATATTTTCATTGATTAGGGGTGTTTCCACATAACAGACCACAAAAAGAAAAACAAACATCCAACCATGAGCAAAAAAAATAAAAGTCCCGAATCTGGGTCACTGAGGAGGTTTCTAAACTGGTTCTAGGCTTGGAGGAACTAGAGGGTTGGGATTGAAGAAGATTGAGCATTGTTTGGAGCATCCCTTCACTCTTTTCTTTTTCCTTTGGTAGCTCATCTCCAAGCCTCAGGCATGAAGAGATTGGTTGAGCCAGGCACTTGTTCACAAACTCAAAAAGTACCTTGTGCTCAGGCTTCATTTCACTCTTTTGCACAAATCTAGCCTCAGGCACTTCTTCAGCAGACTTGGTATCACAGAAATTCCGAGTGATTTGGAGAGCAGAAGGGAGAGAATCTAGACAAGGCCACCTTTGCATAGTATAATCATCATATCCCTCACAGGGTATGTCTAGAATTCTTCCCAACTTAGGTGCATCAAACTGCACCTCTACTCCTCTCACCAAGCTTGTAACAACCCCATTCACCACTGTGGCATTTGCCATAAACTCTATCAGTTCTTTTCTTGCAAGTCTGCCATCCAGTTGAAGAACCATGTCCTTCCACCCCTGTGCATTCAGGGCATCAACCAATCTCTTCATGCCTGGCTCCTCCAGGTCTTTCAGAATTCTTCCTTTCAATATCTTTCTCCTGCCAAAAAGGACAAATCTGTCATGTTCCTTTTCAGATTCCTCTTCTTCTTCCTCTCACTCCATGCTTCTTCTTCTTCAGGAGCTTTTACTTGTTTTCCTTTGACTGCAGACCTGGCTCTTTTTGCCAGGGATGGTTCAGCAAATACAGATTCTGAAGACTTCTTGGTGGAAGTCTTGGATTTCTTTGGTGTAGGAGTGGGAACCTTCTCAGTTGTACCTCTTTCCTGATGGACCAGTTCCATCTCCTCCTCCTCTTCTTCTCCAGCCACAGAACTTTCCACAACTTTAGCTTTTCCCTTTTCCTTCTTCTTTTTCTTGCTTGCCTCTAGGGCTTTCTGCAGTTCAGCCTCACTTTTCCTTACCCTGCTTCTAGTAGCTCTCACCATTGGTGCTGAAGGGACAGTAGACTTAGGAGAAGACACCTTGCTCTTCTTTGTTGGGCTAGAGGCAGTAGGAGCCTTTTAAGAAGAAGCTTTGCGCTTCTTGGGATCATAGCTTGCTCCAACTTTCTTCAGAATGTCAGCCAAAGTTTCTTCAATAGATGAACCATGTTCATCTAGTTGTTCACTCAGGTGTACTAGGCCTTCAGCAGCCTCCCCAGTTTCACTTCCCCCTGCCTTGGTGCCACTTTCCTCAACTCCTCCACAAATTGCAAGAATTTCACCTTTCTTTTTCTTTCCCTTCCTCTTCAATTCTCCCTCACTTACATCTCTCACAGACCCACTAACACAAACCTATCATCTACTTTCTCCACTACATCAGAAAAAACATAGCATGTATTTACCTCTATAGGGGTTTCTTGATTCTTGTCTGATTTAGAAGACCCACGTTCTTCTCCATCGCTTGCAGAGACAAAAGCTTCATACTCGGAGCTTGAGTCAGATGATTCTTTTTTAGAGCTTCCCCCTCTTTGACTCGCTTTCAATTTTTCGTTGAGAGCTGTTCTCAAAACACCAGTAGCAACAGTCTTTCTAGCCAACATTTTCTGCCTGCGGAATCTTGGTTTAGGGTTGTCGCTAGGAGGTATAGATGAAGATGTATTAGGAGATACTAGTGGGGGAATTAAAGGATTTTCTTGAGAGTTAGTCATGGCGGAGAATTTCTGGAGGATTTTTGGAAATTTTGGAGAGAAGGAGGATGATCAGGGGTTTAACACCTAATGACGGTTATGGACTGAAGTAGGAATATGTGGAGTGTATTTAAAGTGAAGTATGATTAGGTGCAGTAATGGCAGTCTTTTGCAGTGGTCAATCAGGAGTCTAATCCCATTAGGACTCCGGTCTTTAAGTGGTAATTGATCGACGCTAGTTTTTAAGGAGATAATCTCGTTTTATTTAGAATTCGAAGAGAATGAAACTGGTTCAATGCACAACGGTTAGATTTTTAGGAGTTTGGTTAGGATAGGACTTCTGCTCATAATTGGAATATTTATTTTTCTAATTGTGCAAAGTATTGAAACATACCTGACCCTTTCTTATGAGCATATACTGATGAACCAGGTTCTGCACGTAGAACTTCTCTTGATTATGCCTCATATATCAGAATAGAAAAAAACTTTGTAAGAGATCAATGAATATCAACACACGTCACAGGAGTATACTGATTAGAGTATGAGACTGAGTAAGAATTAATCTAGATATTTACATAAAGTCAGAACTTCTAACCAAAAATTTTTTTTCTTTTTTTTTCATTGCATTCTGAACTGGTTCCTTTTAGGTGATCTTAATCATCCCTAATTCCAACCTGTTCCTTTCAAAGTTTTCCCTATTCAGTGCTTTGGTGAAGATGTCAGCTATTTGTTTATCAGTGGCACAGAATTCTATTGAGATTAGTCCTTTCTCATAATTATCTCTCAAGAAGTGGTGTCTAACATCTATGTGCTTGGTACTTTTATGATGAACATGGTTCTTTGTCATACTTATAGCACTAGTGTTATCACAAAATATTGGTATGCATCCCACTTCTATTCCAAAATCTACTAATTGTTGTTTAATCCATAGTAGTTGAGCACAACAAGAAGCTGCAGCCACATACTCAGCTTCAGCAGTAGATAGGGCTACTGAATTTTGCTTCTTGGTAGCCCATGATAAAAGACATGAGCCAAGAAAGTGTGCCATACCTGAGGTGCTTTTTCTATCCACTAGGAAACCTGCATAGTCAGCATACCCTACTAGATTGAAATTACTACCTTTATGGTACCAAAGACACAATTCAGTAGTGCCTTTCAAATATCTCAGTATCCTCTTGACAACAGTCAAATGAGACTCTTTTGGATTTGCCTGAAAACGAGCACATAGCCCTACACTGAAAACAATGTCAGGTCTACTGGCAGTAAGATACAAGAGTGAACCAATCATACCCCTATACAACTTCTGATCAACTGATGAACCAGGTTCATCAATATCTAATTTAGTGGCAGTTGCAATAGGTGTATCTATTTCTTTAGAATCCTCCATTTTAAACTTCTTGATTAGTTCTTTTGTGTACTTCTGCTGATGAATCATGGTTCCATTTTGACTTTGTTTGATCTGCAGCCCTAAGAAGAAGTTAAGCTCACCCATCATGCTCAATGCAAATTCACTTCCCATTAGTTTTGCAAACTCTTTGCTTAACTTGTCAGTGGTGGCCCCAAAGATTATGTCATCAACATAAATTTGTACAACAAGAAGGTCCTTACCTTTTTCCCTTAAGAATAAGGTACTATCTATTTTACCTCTCTTGTACCCATGCTCCGGTAAGAATTTAGACAATCTTTCAACCATGCTCTTGGTGCCTGTTTGAGTCCATAGAGAGCCTTGTCCAGCTTGTACACATGTTCAGGACATTCTTTGCTTTCAAACCCTGGAGGTTGTTTCACAAACACTTCTTCCTTCAAATAGCCATTAAGGCACTTTTGACATCCATTTGATGAAGAGTGAATTCCATATGTGCTGCAAAGGCTATGAGACGTCTGATTGCCTCTAGCCTTGCAACTGGAGCAAATGTCACATCATAGTCTATTCCTTCCTCTTGGCTGTAGCCTTGGACCACCAACCTTGCCTTGTTTTTTGTGACAGTTCCATCTTCATCAAGTTTGTTCCAAAAGACCCATTTAGTGCCAATTACTGATCTATCCTTGGGTCTTGGAACTAGGTGCCAAACTTGACTTCTTTCAAACTGGTTTAGCTCATCCTGCATTGCATTCACTCAATCTGCATCCTGCAAAGCCTCAACAATATTTTTAGGTTCAATGATAGATAAGAAAGCATCAAAAGCACACAGATTCCTTAATTGTGATCTGGTTTTGACTCCAGAAGTTGGATCAGTGATAATGTTCTCAATGGAATGAGAACTTTGATACTTGTGACGTTTTACAACCAAGTGGCTTCTGCTGGATGTTTCAGCAATTTGATGAGGAACAGGTTCCTTTAAGAAGTTTATTTCAATTCCTCTTTGATTTCTTCTCCCTGTCAGGTTGCCCTGTAGAGCAAAACCTGGTCCATTACCTGTTCCTTCTGCAGGTGTCACTTTGACTTGAGCTGATGCTTCAGCCAAGTCTTTGACCAGTCCAATGGCTTCATCTTCATATTCCTGCCTCTCAGAAAGAATGTTAGTTTCATCAAATACTACATGCACACTTTCTTCTACACACAAAGTTCTTTTATTAAAAACTTTTTAAGCTTTGCTATGTGAAGAATATCCCAAGAATACTCCCTCATCACTTCTGGGATCAAACTTTCCAAGGGAGTCTTTTCCATTATTGTGCACATAGCACTTGCAACCAAAAGCCCTAAGATGGGATATATTTGGTTTTCTCCCTTTAAGTAACTCATAAGGAGTCTTCTCTACTAGAGGTCTGGTCATGCATCTATTTATGATGTAACATGCAGTATTTACAGCCTCTGCCCAGAAGCTGTGAGGCAATTTGCTAGATAGTAACATTGTTTTAGCCATATCCTCAAGAGTTCTATTTTTCCTTTCAACCACTCCATTTTGTTGTGGAGTTCTGGGGGAAGAGAAGTTGTGATCTATGCCATTTTCATCACAGAACTCAGCAAACTTAGAGTTTTCAAACTCAGTTCCATGATCAGACCTAATGGATGCAAGATGATTTCCTAATTGTTTCTGAGTCTTCCTAACAAATGCAGAAAACATGTCGAATGCTTCATCTTTGGAAGTTAGAAATAAAACCCAGGTGAATATAGAATAGTCATCAACTAGCACCATTACATACTTCTTTCCACCTCTGCTCATGGTTCTCATTGGACCATATAGATCCATACGGACCAGTTCCAACGTCTTGGACGTTCTTACCATTTTCTTGGATTTGAAGGATGACCTTACCTGCTTCCCCCTTGCACATGCCTCACAAATTTTGTCTTCCTTGAACTTGATATTAGGTAATCCTACCACCAAGTCCTTGGAGACTAATTTGTTTAGCTGATTTAGACTGGCATGGCTAAGTCTTTTGTGCCATAGGAGGGGATCATTAACCAACACACTTAAGCAAGTGATCTCATTTTCTGAAAGAGTTGACAAATCTACAATGTAAATATTGTTAACTCTTTTTCCCTGCAAAACAATCTTGTCAGTGGTAAGGTTAATCACAAAGCATTTGGTGGAGGTAAAAGCCACAAGGTTACCTCTGTCACACAATTGTGACACACTTATTAAGCTATATTTCAAGCCATCTATTAGGTAGACATTCTCTATAGAATGAGAATCTGTTTTGCCTACCTTTCCAACCCCAATGATCTCACCTTTCTTTCCATTACCAAAGGAGACATTACCTCCTTTTAGGTCCTCAAGTGAAAGGAACTGGTCCTTGTCCCCATTCATATGTTTTGAGCAGCCACTATCCATATACCATATTTGGCTCCTCCCTTTCACTTGGACCTGCAAAAGGAAATCAAGGGTTAGTCTTAGGAACCCAAACTAATGTGGGTCCCTTTCTATGGGCAAGAGGATGGATCAGATTCTTTCTTGCCCAACTAGGCAGCTTATGCTTTCCTTGAACAAAAGCTTTGTTTCTTTGACTGGCCTTTTCTTTTGCATTACATTCATATTTCTAATGGCCAGTCTTACCACAGTGTGTGCAGATTTTATTTTCAGGAAGAGTGAGGTACTTGCTTTTTGGATCCCATTTAGGAGCTTGAGTCCCATAGCCAAGTCCTCTTTTGTTACTGCTGTGATGCTCTTGCAACCAGGAGAGAGCATCAGAGGCTTTGTTCCACTTGCAAGTTCTGTCTAGTTCATGTTTTACCTTCCCTAGATCTTCTTTTAAAACTTTGATGAATTCATCTTTCCTGTATAATTCATCTTTCATTTTTCCCAAGTTTTCTTCTAGAGTGAGATATGTGTGATCAGCTATCTTCTTTCCTGTTCCTAATTTCAGTTTCAGATTTTCAGACCTAAGTTCTAGGACACTGTTGTCAAGTTCAAGAACCTGGTTCTTCAACTCAGCATTTTTGTTATCACTATCATTTGCCCTAGACTCTAGACTTTTGCATTTTGCTTTCAGAATCACACATTCCCTAGACAGAACTGCCTTCTCATTATTAATTATCTCAGACTCATCAATGAAGTCTTTTAATAGCTCAGCTAGCCTTTCTTTAGACAAGAACTTAATCTTGTCTTTGAGATGAAGAATACTTACCTCTTGTTCATCATCTGATTCTTCGGTGGCCATCAGTGCTTGCTCCTCCTCAGCTTTATCTTCTGAGTCTTCATCTGAAGTTTCTCCCCAAGCAGCAACCATAGCCTTGGTTGAACCTTTGTTTCTCTTTGGTTGAACCTGTTCCTTCTTGCTGTTCCTTCGCTCAGCTCTTTCTTTCTTCCACTCAATTTCCCATTGAGGGCAGTTTTTTATCATGTGGTTAGTCTTACCACACTTGTAGCATCCCTCATTGGTCTGTTTCTCCGGAGCTCTTGATTTGTTGAAGTTTGTACCTCTTGAAGAACCCTTTCCTCTCATCAGGTACTTCTTGAAATCCCTAGTGATCATAGCCACTTCATCATCTTCCAAATCTGCACCTTCAGCAATTCTGAGAGCTAAGCTTCTCTCCTTTTCTGGGGGTATCCATCTTCATGGTTTGTCTCCTCATTTCATAGGCAGTTAAATTTCCAGTTAGTTCATCCAGTCTGAGAGTAGCAATGATCTTGGATTCCTGAATGGCAGTGATTTTGCTTTCCCATGTGACTGGCAGAACTCTTGTCAAAATCTTCTCAACCTTGTCTTCCTCCTGGATAATCCTTCCAAGAGATTCAAGTTCATTTGTCAAAGTGGTGAATCTAGTATACATCTCTTGGATAGTTTCTCCTTCCTTCATAGTAAAATTCTCATATTGAGAATACAGAAGTGTTCCTCTTGATCTTTTCACTTGAGGTGTTCCTTCACGAGCCACTTGCAGAGTGTCCCATATTTCCTTAGCAGTTGTACAGCTTTGGATCCTACTGTATTCGTCTGGTCCTAGACCACATACAAGCCACTTCTTGGCCTTAGCATTTTTTTCCCACTTCCTCAGGTCCTCAGCAGTACAATCAGCCCTTGTTTTTGGCACATCAATTCCTTCAGCATTCTTCTTAGTGGTTGCTAGGGGACCATCAGTGACTATGTCCCAAAGTTCATAATCTTCCCCTATAATGTGATCTCTCATTGAAAAGTGGAGGCCTGGCAGTGGATTGCCCTTCCTAGTTCCCAGGTGGTACACTCATTGTTGATCTTCTCCTAAGGTGTTAGCCTCTTCAAGGATAACCTGCTCTGATACCAATTGATGTTCTAAACATCAATACCACACAAGAGGGGGGGGGGAGTGATTTGTGTGGTACCTAATTTTTGCATTAGAAGAACCTGGTTCTTCTAGATATACTTACTATAATTGTTTGCGGAATTAAGAGTACATAAAATAAAGAACACAGTGATTTTTACGTGGAAAACACCTGGCTCAAAAGGTGAAAAAACCACGACCTACTACTCAGTAGGATTTTCCCAAACTTCCACTAAAATCACTGAGCCAAAAACAGCATTTACAAACTCTTGTAAACCTAAAGATTAAACTCTAATCCCAGTGTAGCACACAACCTCAACTGTTGCGACACCTTCAAGTTAACTCTAACTTGAATACTCAAAATACCTATTACAATTGCTTCTAGATAAAGGTAAAAGGTACAATATGAAACACCTACTACAATTGAACTAGAAATAAAGAAAAACACAATGGAATTGGTTCTTCACTCTTGGTTCATGTAGCTTCAGATTTGCACACTTGAATCACACATAAATTGCTTGCAAAATTCGCCTAGCTCTTTTGCTCTCAATTTAGTTTAACTTCTGCGTATGTGCAATCACCTGTAAAAGAGAACAATCTTTATTATTTATAGAGTTACTAATCAGAGTTTGATTAAAGCTTGAATTGCTGATCCTTCATCAAATTCGAGTCCTAGAATAACTCAAACTCTAATCCTTATCCTTGATCCGGATGTAGTTCTCTTTACATAAGGAGACTTCAACTCCTTATCCTATGCAACCTTTTCGATCAACTCTGAAGATATTGTTACTGATTGTTGCTGACCCTTGAGACTTATCTTGACACGTATGTCACATGAATAAATATATCAACACTGTGTATGTCTCACATGATGGACCTGGTTCATGGTTGAGTTCATTTTGTCAATCTTCAAAACTTCATTTGAACTTGGGCCAACACGGATCCAGACAAGCGAAATGTAGCGAAATCAACCCCATTGGTCTCAAAAATACCCATGTTCCGAAGAACCTAGCTGTCCAGATAATCCTAGGGATCCTCAGTAGATGCACCGCTGAAGGTAGTAGTGAAGAGCTTGGTAAACCTGTCCAATCTCCACAAAGCATCAGCAGACATAGCTGCTCCATCATCGGCCAAGGATACCATGCCTGGCTGAGCTGCTCCAACTGGCTGAACTGCTGGAGTCTGAGTCTGGGTAGCTACCTGCTCCGGAGTGCGAGTAGTAGGAGTCTGGGCTCCTCCTCCGTCCTGAGAGACGGCTGGTGCTACAGGAAGTAAACCTGCTCTGGTGACACTCTCCATAAGGCCCACTAGACGGACCAGAGCATCCTGAAGAACTGGGGTGGCAATAAACCCCTCTGGGACCTGAGCTGGGCCCACCGGAGCTGCTAGGGCTGGGGCCGAAACCTCCTCGTCAAAGTCAACCTGAGGCTTCGCCACTTGTGCCGCTGCCTTGGGCTGAGCTCTGCCCCTGCCTCGGCCTCTAGCACGGCCTCGATCTCGCCCTCCGCCCCTCGTGGGAGCTGATGGGGGCTCGGACTGCTGATCGGTAGATTAGGAAGCGCGTGTTCTCGCCATCTGCGAAAGAACAGAGTAGAATTTCAATTAGCATTGAGAAACCAAACTGCACGACAAGAAAGAACAAATGTGAAACTTTTCCTAACTCTGTAGCCTCTAGGGATAAATACAGACGTCTCCCTACCGATCCCTCAGCCTCTACTAAGCTTGTCCGTGAATTATGAGACCTATGTAACCTAGAGCTCTGATACCAACTTGTCACGACCCGGATTTCCCACCCTCGGGAGTCGTGATGGCGCCTACTCGTAGAAGCTAGGCAAGCCACGATCTTAGAAATCATTAACTCTTTTTGTTTTTAATTCCTTTTTAACCAATTAAATTAACCGGAAATAAACAATTAAATAACAGCGGAATAAGAAATTTAGCGGAAGTCTTAAATAAAGTATAAAACCAAAATATCCTGAAGACCAACACATGCCTCTAACCAGAACCTGGTGTCACACATCCACGGACTGTCTAGGATTACTACAAATAAGTGTTCGAAAGAAAAGAACATAGCATGTCTCGAGTACAAATGACAACAGAACATAAAACTGATAGAAGAGACGCCGGGCCTGCGAACGCCAACAGGGCTACCTCGAAGTCTCGGATTGAAGGATAGCTCCCAATCTACTGCTGATGACCAAATGCTACTCCGGGGCCTGGATCTGTGCAAAAGAGCACAGAGTGTAGTATCAGCACAACCGACCCCATGTGCTGGAAAGTGCCTAGCCTAACCTCGGCGAAGTAGTGACGAGGCTAGACCAGACTACCATATAAACCTGTGCAGTTATATATATACAGCGGAACAGAGATAACCAACCAATATGGGAGGGGGAGCATGCTGTGGGAAAATTTAACAACTCCGAATAAAAGTCATCAAGTAACGAAAGAAGCAACATAACTCAGAAATCAATAAATGCACGGCATCACCCTTCGTGCTTTTACTCTCGTCCTCACCAAGCAATGATATAATAAAAACGCGCACGGCATCACCCTTCGTTCTTTTACTCTCTTTCCTCACCAAAGCAATTATATGATAAAATATGCACGGCATCACCCTTCGCGCTTTTACTCTCTTTCCTCACATATAATCAATAGAATCGGCACGAAATGGTACATCGTGCGGCACGGCATCACCCTTCGTGCTTTACACTCTTTCCTCACAATAACAAACAATGCACGGCATCACCCTTCGTGCTTTAACACTCTTCCTCACCCAATCAACAATCAGAAACAAGGGGCAAGGGAATAAACAAAACAATAATAGAAATCCCGGCAAGGGAACACAATTAACCAATTAAATCCGGCAAGGGTATAACATTAACAATCTCAACATCCCGACAAGGGAGATAATTCACAAAGCAACAAATATCCCGGCAAGGGAACAATTTAATAACTCTTTCTCCTTTTCTTTCACTTTTATTTCATAACTTACTTTACCACTTGAGCCAAGGATCCAAAGGGTTCAATCATCTCATATACTTTCACAATTCATAATATAACTTGAGCTAATGCTCCATGATGTTCAAAGGTCTCAATTCCTTCCACAAACTTTTTACAACAACTAGAAATCATCACCAAAGCATGAAGAATACAATGAAATCAAGATATTCACAATATAAGGACTCACGGTCATCCTATACACCAACGTATAGATAATCGTCACCATGCCTATATGTCGTACACGACTCATACCACATAGCAAATAGTACTCAACTCCTAGTCCCTCAAGCTAAGGTTAGACCAAACACTTACCTCGATGCCTTGAACATAACTCAAGTCTCAATTATAGCTTTACCCCTTGATTCCACCGCCAATTCGCTCGTATCTAATCACAAATTACTTAATTACATCAATAAACGCTAAATAAATCAACCCAAATGCATGAAAATGAGTATTCCAAAGTTTTACCCAAAAAGTCAAAAATCACCCCCGGGCCCACGTTGTCAAAACCCGAGGTTCGAACCAAAACCCGATTACCCATTCCCCCACGAACTCAAATATGTAATTTGTTTTGAAATCGGGCCTCAAATTGAGGTCCACATCCCCAATTTTTGAAAAACCTAGGTTCTACCCAAAACACCCAATTTCCCCCATGAAAATCTTTGATTTTAGGTTGAAATCATGTTAAAAGATGTTAATGATTGAAAGAAATGAGTAAAACCTAACTTACAATTGTTTTGGAAGAAGACTTGTGCTTGAAAAATCGCCTAAGTGTGTTTGGCTTTGAGAAAATATGAAAAATGAGGTTCAAAATCGTTTAAGTGTAAAAATTGCAGGTCTCAGTTATGGGAAATGCGAACAGGGGTCCGCAATTGCGAACCTGGACCTCTACAGATGTGGAAAATGCGAAATGCGAACCCTTTGAAATGTCTGGACCTTCGCATTTGCGAAGCAAAAGTCGCATTTGCGACTGGGGAATTGCGAACACAGGGTCGCATTTGCGACCCCAGGCTGACTAGAGGACCTTCGCATTTGCGAACCAATTGGTCGCATTTGCGATCAGGTGCGAAGCCTGCAGGTCAGTTCATACCAGCAGATTTCAAGTTCATAAATGCAACCCGTGGCCTATCCAAAACTCACCCGAGCCCTCGGGGCTCCAAACCCAATGTATACACAACCTCAAAAATATCCTACGGACTTATTCGTGCGATCAAATCGCTAAAATAACATCATAAACATCGAATTAAACCTCAAAACCCAAGAATTCTTTCAAACTTCATAAAACATCAAATTTTCCAATTTAGGTCCGAATCACGTCAAACGACGTCCGTTTTCAACCAAATCTCACAGTAATGACTTAAACCATATATAAGACCTGTACCGGGCGCCGGAACCAAAATACGAGCCCGATACCAACACGTTCTAATCAATTTTCATTTCAAATTTTCTTAAACAATTTCAGAAAATAATTTTACAAAAAAATTCATTTCTCGGGCTTGGGACCTCGGAATTCGATTCCGGGCATACGCCCAAGTTCCATATTTTCCTACGGATCCTCCGGGACCGTCAAATCACGGGTCCGGGTCCGTTTACCCAAAACGTTGAACAAGGTCAAATTTATTCATTTCAACATCAAAACTTAGCATTTTTCACAGAATTTCTCATTTAAGCTTTTTGGCTACGCGCTCGGACTGTGAACGCAAATCGAGGTGACTCTAAATGAGGTTTTCAAGGCCTCAGAGACACAGAATTCAATTAAAAATAGGTGATTACCCTTTGGGTCGTCACATCCTTTTTTTCTCATCACCCTGCCTCGGATCAGGGGGCTCGAGAGGCACATCCTCGTCACCGAATGGAGGCCTCATAACAACATCCTTGGGGAGACATACAAAAAAAATGGAACCAATGAGAACTCAATGGCACAAGGAAAAAAACAAATGTTATTAAATCAGAGAAGAAAGCTTACCATGGGAACAGGCCGCCCACCGGCTCTTCGACAGCTCACGCCATGCGCATTCGGAATAGGGTTTCTGCGACACGAGGTCCTCGACACACTCCTTAAGTCGAGGAACTGCATTCAGCAGTCGGGCAACGGCTGCACCACAAAACATCGATAATAAGGAAGGAAAAAGGAAGAACGATAAACAAAATCTTTAAGGAAGATCTATACTTATGTTTCATGTTCCATTTCTCGGGAAATGGCATGTTCTCGGCTGGGATTAAATCTAAGATCTTCGCTCGAACGAATTGGCCCATCCATCCTCGGTACCGATCTTCATCTATACTCGAGAATGGGGCCCTACTGGCCCGGCGAGCAAGTTTTATTAATCCACCTCGATATTGTACAGGCGCATGAGATAATCGAGGGTGAAGGGACACCTCTCGATTTTGTTTACAAAAAAGCGAAGGAGAATCACTATCCTCTAGAAAGAAGGATGAATTTTACCGAGTGTCACCTCGTACCTCTTGCAGAAAGCAATAATGACCGGGTCTAAGGGACCCAACATGAAGGGATAAGTGTAAACACTTAGAAAACCCTCCACTTGGGTAGTAATTGCTTCCTCCGAGGAAGGCACTACCACATGTTTATCAGTGATTGAGCATATCCCGAATAGATCACCGGTGATCGAGCATATATATCTCGAAATCGGCTCGCATCGACCCGGTACCGAAGAAGTTTTTTCGATGTTGATGACAGCACTAGTCGAGCACCCACCAGGAACAAACTCTTCGGGGTGTGCTCCGCCGCTGGTCCCTTGCCGACAGGTCGTGATGAAGAGGTAGTCTCTTTCTGCTGAACTGTCTTAGAAGTTTTTGCCATTTTCCTTGAATAGAGATAACGAAGAGGAAACTAAAAGGTCACGCTTGATGTTCTGGAATAAAGATAAGCGAAAACTCTTGAGAAATCCGGTACAAATATTAGATGATGCAAAGGTTTTTTAAGAACAAGAGTAGAAGAGGTTTAAACATAAAGTTTGAATGAACGGAAGTTTGGGTATTTATAATTTGCAAACGGCATTTCGAAACCCGTAATGGCCGCCCAACAACTGACACACATTTAATGCCTTGGAGACTAGACCGACAGGACGTTTCAGTTACCTTTTGTTGCTTATGTCATGATTTATCGAAGCAAGGCTCGAAGTTCATATCGTTTCTCATCGTCTTCCCTTTATAAAATGAGGGTACTATCTATATACGGTGGAAACCGGGTTCGTCTATTGTATGACCAGTCGAGACTGAAACGTGACAGGTCAAAGCTTGACCCGGGGTTATATCAAACCAAGGCGCGAAGTTAAATCGGTGAGCTCGTGACACCATGACTGAACAAAATCAAGGGAACTTTGTCGAGCCAAAGAATGGAAGGCCTAAATATTCGCGATCGGTTGGAGACCGCAGCGGCATGTATCAAGGAGCGGCCGATTAATTAGCAAATCATGAGATTCTTTACCTTTTATAGAATTGTATCAAGAGTAGGATTCCCCTACTATATAAAGGGAGGTTTGATCATTTGTAAAATACATTGTAATACGCACCAAAAAGCAATACACTGTAATTTCTAGTTCTTATCATCTTGCTATTCTGTTCTGGCATCGGGTGAGGCATTTCTTGGCTCGAGGGTGACCAAACTCCAAGGCTAATAAGGAGAATCACTATCCTCCCAAAAAAAGGATGAATTTGACTGAGGGTCACCTCGTACCTCTTGCAGAAAGCAATAATGACCGGGTCTAAGGGACCCAACGTGAAGGGATAAGTGTAAACACTTAAAAAAACCCTCCACTTAGGTAGTAATTGCTTCCTCAGGCGAAGGCACTACCACATGTTTATCAGCCCAGTTGCAATCCTCTTTGACCTTGGAGAAGATATCATCGGTGATCAAGCATATATATCTCGAAATCGGCTCGCATCGACCCGGTACCGAAGAAGTTTTTTTGACCTTGAAGTCAGCACCATTCGAGCACCCACCATGAACAAACTCTGCAGGGTGTGGCTCCACCGTTGGTCCTTCGCTGATAGGTCGTGATGAAGAGGTAGTCTCTTTTTGCGCAACTGTTTTAGAAGTTTTTTCCATTTTCCTTTGAATAGAGATGAAGAAGAGGAAATTAAAAGGTCACGCTTGATATTCTGGAATGAAGATAAGCGAAAATTCTTGAGAAATCTGGTACGAGTATTAGACGATGCAAAGGTGTTTTTAAGAACAAGAGTAGAAGAGGTTTAAACATAAAGTTTGAATGAATGAAAGTTTGGGTATTTATAATTTGCAAACGGCGGTTCAAAACCCGTAATGGCCGACCAACAACTGACACACATTTAATGCCTAGGAGACTTGATCGACGAGATGTTTTAGTTACCTTTTGTTGCTTACGTCATGATTTATCAAAGCAGGGCTTGAAAGTTCATATCATTTCTCATCGTCTTCCCTTCGAAAAACGAGGGGACTATCTATATACGGTGGAAACCGGTTTGTCTATTGTATGACCAGTCGAGATTGAAAAGTGACAGGTCAAAGCTCGACCCTGGGTTATATCGGACCAAGGTGTGAAGCTAAATCGTTGAGCTCGTGACTCGGGGACCGAACAAGATCAAGGATCTTTGTCGAGACAAATAATGGAAGGCCTAAATATCCGCGATCGGTTGGAGATCGCGTCAGAAATCTCGACACGTATCAAGGAGAGGCCGATAAATTAGCAAATCATGAGATTCTTTACCTTTTATAGAATTGTATCAAGAGTGGGACTCCCCTGCTATATAAATGGAGGTTGGATCATTTGTAAAACACATTGTAATACGCACCAAAAAACAATACACTGTTATTTCTAGTTCTTATCATCTTGCTATTCTGTTCTGACATCTAGTGAGGCATTTCTTGGCTCGAGGGTGACAAAACTCCAAGGTTAATAAGGAGAATCACTATCCTCCAGAAAGAAGGATGAATTTGAATGAGGGTCACCGCATACCTCTTGCAGAAAGCAATAATGATCGGGTCTAAGGGACCCAACGTGAAGGGATAAGTGTAAACACTTAAAAAACCCTCCACTTGGGCAGTAATTGCTTCCTCAGGCAAAGGCACTACCACATGTTTATCAGCCTAGTTGCAATCCTTTTTAATCTTGGAGAGGAGATCATCGGTTATCGAGCTTATATATATCTCGAAATCGGATCGCATCGACCGGATACCGAAGAAAATTTTTTTAACCTTGAAGTCAGCACCGGTCGAGCACCCACGAGGAACAAACTCTTCAGGGTGTGACTCCGCCGCTGGTCCCTCACCGGCAGGTCGTGATGAAGAGGTAGTCTCTTTCTGCGGAATGTCTTAGAAGTTTTCGCCATTTTCCTTTTGAATAGAGATGAAGAAGAGGAAATTAAAAGGTCATGCTTGATGTTCTGGAATGAAGATAAGCGAAAATTCTTGAGAAATCTGGTACGAGTATTAGATGATGCAAATGTTTTTTAAGAACAATAGTAGAAGAGGATTAAGCGTAAAGTTTGAATGAATGAAAGTTTGGGTATTTCTAATTTGAAAACGGCGGTTCAAAATCCGTAATGGCCGACCAACAACTGACACACATTTAATGCCTTGGAGACTGGACTGATGGGACATTTCAGTTACCTTTTGTCGCTTACGTCATGATTTATCGAAGCAAGGCTTGAAAGTTCATATCGTTTCTCGTCGTCTTCCTTTCGAAAAATGAGGGGACTATCTGTATAAGGTAAAAATCGGGTTTGTCTATTGTATGACCAGTTGAGACTGAAACGTGACAGGTCAAAGCTCGACCCCGGGTTATATCGAACCAGGGCGCGAAGTTCAATCGTTGAGGTCGTGACTCCGGGACCGAACAAGGTCAAGGGAACTTTGTCGAGCAAAATAATGGAAGGCCTAAATATCCGCGATCGGTTGGAGATCGCGGCGGAAATCTCGGCACGTATCAAGGAGAGGCCGATTAATTAGCTAATCATGAGATGCTTTACATTTTATAGAATTGCATGAAGAGTAGGACTCCCCTGCTATATAAAGAGAGGTTTGATCATTTGTAAAACACATTGTAATATACACCAAAAAGCAATATACTGTTATTTCTAGTTCTTATCATCTTGCTATTCTTTTCTGACATTGGGTGAGTCATTTCTTTGCTCGAGGGTAGCCAAACTCCAAGGCTAAGGCTGCCCAATTTGTGTGGTTTGCGATTATTTTCTTATCATTAATTTCGATATTATTCTGTTTTCTTGGTTTGTATCAAGTTATATCATGTATACGTAATACGATGTATAAATTCAATTGTTATCTGATTTTGAGGTTAAACAATCTTCAAACTGAATTTCGTCCAAAAAAAAATCAAACTCATTCGTTTTCTGGTATGAAAAGCTGATATAGCATGCCAAATCAGTTAAAATGCGAACTTAGCATGCCACATCAACGCCAAACCACCTTCAACATTTTTAACGAAAAAAGACAAATACCAAAAAAGGACAACCACCATCTCTTCCACAAATTACCACGCCAGTACGACATCACTTTCATTATCACTATTAAAAGGCTTTTTGGAGACTCGTCCGAGGCTCGCTCTTGGGCAGAATAGTGCAAAATGCCTTAAGACTTACGTTTGGGGCTTAATTCTATAAAGATTATGTTTCAAGTGCCCAACTATGTACCTTTAACGTGCCTAACTCTCACGCTTGGAGCTCGTCTATCAATTTCTATGCAATATCATGTCGGTTCTCAAATTAGCGTTGTTGACCCCTATAATGCTTTAACTAAAGAATGATAAATATTCTATTTTCATCAATAGAAATATGCAAATTGAAAATAATCAAATTACTGTTAGTAATCTGTGTTAGATCTGACAATTAGAGAAGTAAAGAAATGTTATTTCAATAAAGCAAAACATAAAATAATTTTCGAGCCCACAAGTTGCTTGTGTGTCCTTAAGAAATTTAATCCTCTCACTGTTGCCCAGGATTATGGATTACTTCCTCCCATGATAGAACGGAAAAATTATTTTGTAATATTGGCAATCGAAATCACAGAACTTCAGTGAACTCAACAAACAGAGCAAATCACACTTGGCATGTATATTTGTTTTGAAACAACAGTGCAACATTAATGTAAAAAAGAGAGGAGAAAATTTTAGATTTTTCCGTGTGTAAAAATGAGGTCAAGCCTCTAAATTTATAGACAATGAAGGGGTGAGATTAAAAGATTTAATCCAAGAAGTGCCTCTTCCATTTCCCATTCACATTCTTTAGAAAAAAATCCAACAATTACGAGCCATATTATTACAAATTTACTAATTGAGAGCATCGTCACGATGACTGTCGTTGAATTGTTTTAAAAAAAAATTGGTAGCTCAAGTTTATATTTTCACTTGTTATTAATTTCTATGTCTTAGTTCTATGTCTCTCAAGATTATCATTCTTTTACCATTTTGCTATTTATAAGAAATTTTGTATTTATTCACGAAGGATTAATAATTTAAAATATAACATTGATACGATTTGTTGATTATTTACTATTAAGGAAGTAAAATATATCGTTTGATAATATATATTTTGCGAAATTATATTTTTTTTTAATTGTTTGATAATTAGGACATTATAGTTTATTGCTATCTCATAATAACTTAAACACTATTATATTGTTTATATTTGTAAAAATATGTTGATATTAATCCTTTTTAATTTTATTAAAATAATCTTAATGTGTTTTTAGTTTTCGTGTTATAAATTGGGAAACTTACACAAATGTCCAAATAAGTTTCAACTTACCAACTTGTAGCCATTAGTCATAGACTTACCAAAACTAGCCAAGCACATACAAAAATTAAAAAATCAAATAAATAAGGTTCTTTTTCTCAAAGAATCACATGCAAAAACCTCCTTCCATATTTAAGCGTGATTAGCAACATTAGATGCAAGACGGAAAGAAAATTTCATGGATAAGGTAACAAATAAGGTGATGAAATACAAAAAATATATAAAAACAATATTCCAAAAATCTAAGCAAAATAGGAACCTTTTCAATGGGTATAGTTGAAATTTATTGAAAACATATAGATAATTCAATATACAAAATTTGAGAAAGATTGGAGGTGATTTGGACTGTTTTTTTATCAAAATTCGTAATTAAATCGAGTTCAAAAAATTCTTCTGCGACACATGTTTCAAATATGTATCACGCATGTATCTCATACACAGGTATACATGGATATACATGTGATACATAATTGATACAAATATGATACATATATGATACACAGTGTGATACACATCATTTTTTTTTCATGTTCAGTTTTTACTTCGAATTTTCAATTCAAACCACCTCAAAACATCACCAAATCATCCCAAAATCGAGATTCAAGCTCCTTAAGATATACTCAATCTATTCTAATAACACCCACTCAAAAGAAAGCAACAATTTGACTCTTTTTTATTTGTTACAAATAGCTAATTGACTAATATTAGTAATGTTTGGCTAATATTAGTAATATTTTATGAATTAGCCAATTTTTATAATGAGCTACTTATAAATGGACATAACTGATAGTTTCCCTTATAAATTAAAAAAAATTAATGATTTACGATGCATTTGCCCTATGTTTGGGAGCTTACGTCTCGCCCCACACTAAGTAAAATGCTGCGCCTGGGACTTTCACCTTTTAAAACGCTGATTACTACCATTGACACCCGAATATCATCTTCCTTCAGGTTATCATTCACACATCCACACAACCAGTCCTCTTCCTCTCTTTGTAATTTATAGCAAAAATTTTTATTTTATGTTTTAACGCTGAGCACTTACTACTAGTATACTACACAAAGACCTAGAAAAAAAAATTAGGCCCAAATACTGATGTAGTGCTAATGTTATATTATCCCTTTTCCAAATACGATAGAACACATATATTCTTGTTAATGTTTTGATATATGGTTAGGACAATAAGGAAAGATCATAATAAATCAGTTGTTGTTCAGTATAAAGTGCTTAAAAATGCATGTATACGTTTACTTGTGTTGGAAAAACAAATCAATAGCCATGTCATAAAGTGCATTGATTTTTACTTTTTTTATTTTATATGATTTTCCAATAAGAAGGGTTTCAATAAACAAGTACCTTGTTTTGACAAGCAAGTCCACTCGATCGTTAATTAACTGATTGCAATATATCGTTTTGACTACGCTATTTTAAGTTGGGAGCTTAGTTATTAATTGTTTTAATTAAATCTTGTAACACTTACAATATGAGGACTAATATTGCAAAATAAATTTCGATTTATGTTAAGTTGCAAGAAGTTTAATGAAATATAAACAACTTTAATCAGAAAGAAATCAATTTTCAACTACTAAAGAGCTTTCACGCCTAAACGATCTCTTTGACGCAACAAAAATTCAGCCTTCATGAATGTACACTTTTCTGGCAATACTAACGTATTTAAGTATTTATCGTTCTATATGATCATAATAAAAACGTAATTTTGTTTTTCTTCTAGGCAAATACGATATTAAATTTTTTTCCTGGAACACAATTGGCTTTTAAGATCACTTATGGTCCTAGGTTTTTCATTAGTTAATCCTAGTAAAGCGCCCCGGGGCCGGGGGGGGGGGGGGTGGGGGGGGGGTTTTAGGCGTAGGTCTTCATAACGCAATATAAAGACTCCGTATTTTTATTTCTTATTTAGTATTTCAAATAAATTCTTATTTCAACGTAAAAAATTTGAAATAGAGAATCTAACACCAGATTAAGTACTTAATATAAATTAACTTCAGATTACCTGTAATCAGCTCTTATGAGTCAAACTAGAACCAAGATAAGAACAAAATCACGACACATCAGTAAATTACCACAAATCTAATAACAATGAATTTTCTGCCGTAGATGGTTCTATATGTGCATTATTTACTTACTTAAAATCCCTGAATTTCATGCTTTTTCCATTTGTTCCACCGGTTTTCGAATTAATTTCTCTAGAAAAGGTTATTGTTAAAAATGTTCCTATATAGGGTTGTGATTAGCCCCTATATATCATTACCTCGGTCTTGACGACTCCTTTGCATTTTCAGTTTCTAAGGCTTGATTTGTATATTTATCAAGCTCGTAAATTCTTTTAGTATGGCCGATTATTATCAACCTCCCGAGATTGTATCTGATAATCTTTTCCTGAATGATACCGCGGCAGCTCCTCAATGCTCCATTTGCTTGGAAGACGTTATAGATAACGATGGGAGGTCAATTGCCAAACTTATATGTGGTCATCTTTTTCATTTGGGTATGTAACATAAAATTCAATTTTCGCATACGTCTATTAGTTGTATGTTTCATTTCTGTATTGGTTAATTAGTAGATCTGATGAATGCTGTCTTTTTGGGATTTTTTAAAAACTTTATTTATGGTTAAGTACTCTGGTTTTACACTTGTTACACTATATATATATATATATATATGCTAGGCATTTATCTACCCAATTTTCTGCTGTTTTCTTTTCTCTCTCTCTCTCGAGAGAGAGAGAGAGAGAGATTTACCCTTTCCAAATTTGGAAAAGCTTCTCGGATAAATCATTTTGGAAAAGTTTTCTAGAGAAGAGAAAAATATGTTTTAATGAGTAGCTGATCGATATTTGAAGTTTTGCTTTGATATGATCAGAAAAAGGAAGTGTCCCAAGGTATCTTTTAACCTAAAAATGTTTATAAGAAAGTGCTACCAAAAAACGCTTCCAGAATAATTGGAAAAAAAAAATACAGTAAAAAAATTGAATCTGTAGTATTGTGTGTTCGACAAATACCCTCAAAGCATAATCTCGGGTCGATGTCTTCTTGTTGGATTTGAATGTATATTTTTGGTGAAGTAGGTTTTGCAATACACATTTAAAACAGTTTACTGGTCATTTTGTCCTTTATTTATGTATTTCGTTAACTTATAAGATTGTTATCGTCCTTTACTGCCTACTTGAAATTTTTCTACAATAAATTAAATGATAAGAGTAAAAATCTTTTGGAGAAATGAAATTGCTCCACTAATATTAATATATGTGCATGTACATATGGTTGTATTCAGTTATATTTATTCTCGACGCAGATTGCATTGGCTCTGAGTTCAACGTTAGGGGATCTATGTGTTGCCCTAACTGCCGCGAGATAGAATATGGCAATTGGCTTTTTCCACAAGGTGAGGGAGCTCATGAAGAGTATGAGGAGGAAGTGAGTGACGAGGAAGAAGAAGAAGAAGAAGAACTTCAACCGGTAAAATTTAAAAGCTTTCTTTTTTAATTAATGACCATCTACTCAGGCTTTCACGCCTCCCCCTGGTGGTAAAGGTTTCGTGGACCCTACCATGGAGAAATCAAAATAATTACAAGTAAATGTAATCTTTTTTCTTTTTCTAATTAGTGATGCATTATGGAGTTGCGACCTCTAAATTATAACACCAAATTCGTTATAATTATCGGTCTATTGGTTAGAAACAATAGTATTAATTTTGGGCTTGAATTGTATGTAGCTTCAAATGTAAGATTTACTTTTAAAGAAAATATGCAACAACGAATCCTAGCTTGGTACGGTGTTCATGTATATATATATATTGAAGCCAAGGCCGCATTAACAGAAACGGTACATCCAAATTAAAAACTTCAAGATTCAATTAATAACTTAGTTTGCAATCTATGGTTCAGTTCACCTTTGGACTTTCATAATTAACTTATATAACTATTCAAGAATGTAATAATTAAGAGATTTAGGAACCTTGACTAGCATGTTAGTTTGAGAAGATAGGATTTACGTCGTATTGTCATGCATGCATGTTTGTTAAATTGCAACTGCCGGAAAGGAGGAGGAATGAGGATGTGAAAAAAGAGAGACGATCTTAGACCTTATCTTAGTTGTTTAAATAAAGCAAGGGTTGGGTCTCTAGTTTTTTGTTAATTAATTTTTAAATTGATATTTTAATTGTCTAGTTCTCTAATTATTGATACACAGTTATAAATGTACTCCTCTCCGAGATGAGAAAAAAGAGAGAGCAATAACATAAATTTGTTGTTTTAACAACTTGAGTAACGTCAAAATATCACATAAAAAATCAAGTTTCTGGGAAATTTATACCGCAGGTTTATGAATTAAGAGACGGATTATTTGAAATTGGTTTTATTTATTTACTTATTTATTTTGGAAATGGATTTTTCATTTACTTGATATGTGATTGGTGTATGTGCATATATGTTAATCTCTCACATTCTTACAGTTAAAAAGAAATTAAACTTGTCCATTTACGAACTCATAAGCATCTAATACAATTTTCTAAATCAATTTCCTCCTTGCTTTGGAATATAGTTGCCTGGAGAACAGCCAGTGGAGTTACGCTTTTGTCCACCTGTTGAAGTGGAAACTCAAGTTGCTAGGGATATAAGGTAAACTCAAAATCATTTCTTATATGTGCTTATGTGTCTTACGAGCAATAATCTTTGTTTTTCTTTTTTCAAACAGCATTTCAATTAAACAATTTAACTCTTTTATGCTTTACCAAATAAGATTCCAGTTAGAGTAGTCCGAGGCAGAACCAAAATTTAAAACTTATGGGTTTGGAGTTCTAGTCTGATCCTTTGAAGCTACTAGTTTCCAAATTAATAATTTGTGTATAATTCAACGGATTTCGTAAGACAAATACACGGTTTGGAACAAAACTACTGGGTTCGGCCAAACCCACGATGGAAAGGCTAGCTCCGTCCCTGAGAGTAGTAATATATACTTAAAAACATCAAACTTACGTGTTAATGTTGTGAGCCATATCTAGCTCAATCTACCTTATTCTTTATTTTTCCCATATTAATTTATATATCTCAGTGTTTTGAGGACTAGAAATGTGTAAATTTAACCAGAATAACTTTTATAGAATGATAATGTGAATCAAGTCTCCTTTAATTACACGTAAGTTTTTAAGAAAAAATTAGTAACCTTCAGAACATGATAAATGACTTATTTAAAGGCAGCCCGTTACACTAAGCTCCCATTATGTGTGGGGTTCGGAGAAGTGCCGGACCACAAGGGTCTATTGTATGCAGCCTTATCCTGCATTTCTGCAGTAGGCTGTTTCCACTACTCGAACCCGTAACCTCCTGATAAATGCGTTATATTTCTACTGATAAAATTACGTACACTGATAGTATAAATGCATTTAACAATTGCTTTGTTGTTAGTGAGAATCGGGGTACTATTACGAGCTTCCCACAGAGGATATTCGTGTTGATGGGGTGTGCGGAACACTGCCCAAGTTCATCTCAAGGCTGTACAAGAACTTGTAGTTCTACTCCCTTAATGCCCATACATCTCCAGTGTCAGCAGCCTGTTATGAACGTCATTGTCAATGCTCCTACTACTATTGTTATCTACAGGAATAATACCTACTCTGGAAATGGAAATGGAAATGGGTAAGATTATTTATTTCATTATATTTTCAACAAAAGTAATGCTTCTTTTTCTCTTGCTTTAGTATTGTAGTAGTATATCACTAAATGCTTTTTTAGAGTAAAACTTTTCTCGTAATATGAATGTAAGTTAAGTTACTAACCCGTGCATTGAACAGGATTTAACAAAATTAACCTTTTCTCTTTGAATAAACCTCTTATTTTCACAAAACTACTAGCTAGTGTTAATGAATAATCCAGTAATTATTCACACTAATAAAATACACGAGTGACAGAAAAACTGTGCTACTTATTTATAACGAATTGAGGAGTAACACTTTAAAATTTGATAATTTTGAAATTTATAGTAGTAATACTTCCTCTGTTCTAATTTATGTGACACCATTTGACCTGACACGGAAGTTAAGAAAAAAATAAAGACTTTTGAAATTTGTAGTCTAAATTAGGTCTTAGATAATTGTGCGGCCATAATAATCATCTCATTAACAGTAATATGAAAAAAGTTACATTGTTTCTAACATAGAAATGTGATATTCTTTGTGGGACAGACTAAAAAGGAAAGACTGCCACATAAATTAGGCCGGAGGGTGTATATGATATGAATGTAATTTATGGAGTTCGTAATTTTTGTGGGTAGAGTAGATTATTATTTTTGCAGTTCTGCTAATTATTTTGTGTCCCATATGTTATTAGGCCTGCTGCTGCAGCTGCAAATGGAGGGCTTATCCCACTGCCAATCTTTCAGCAGCTGCAACAACCAATGGCGCAAAACCGTTTTCCTTTGTCTCCACTGTCTATCCGACGGAGGGCGGGTGATGTTGCTGGAACCAGCCATGAACAGGCGGCGCCACCACCAAGAAATGGATCGGCGCCACAGCCAAGTGAGCAGGCTAGTATTTATCCGGAATCTAATCTTGAGCTTTCTCTGGAAGCTAATTCAACTTATGATGAGGAGCATCCGTTTTCGTGCCAAAGGCTGGAGAGCTTGAACCTGGAGCGTCTACATCCTATAGACGAGGCTTCTGAAGATGAAGAAGAAGAAGACAAAATCCGCTATCCCAATTTGATTCACTTCTTTTAGGCAACGGAGGAGGCAAATATCAAGTGTTTCAAGCTGCTCTTTGCTCGGAGTATAAATAAAGTACTGTGGTAACGGTACTCAAAACATTTTTTTGAACAATTTATCTTTGGGTTTGTGTTTTGGCATCGTTTTTCATGCATGGTACTTTTCTTATATCTTGATATCGAAACAATTGGAAGCTGCATTTGATTAAAATATTTAATGGATTTATATTTCCATAATTAGAAGTTCCAATTAATATTGCCTTATTTGTGTGCTAGTTATTCCATGCTAGTTTTTTTAAAACTAATAGCTTATTTGGCTGTGTTTCTTTTTGGTCAAAAATTTTTTTTTTTCCTTTTTTTTTTTGCCAAAGTGCTTTTTTTTTCCCAAACGTAAGGTGCTTGCCCAAGTTTTTAGAAGAAAAAAAGTATTTTTCAATAAAAATAGAAGCAGTTTCTGAGAATTAGAAAAGTAGTGTTTTTTTTCCAAAAGTGCTTTTGAGAAAAATACACTTAAAAACACTTTTGAAATGTTAGGCCAGATATTAATTGCTACTCAAAACTGCTTTTTAAATTAAACCACAAGTTGTTTCTCACCAAAAATATTTTTTAGAAAAGTACTTTTTAAAATAAGTTGATTCTAGAAGTACGGCCAAACATGCTATAAATGATTGGAACGTAACGGAAGTTTAACTAGTTCATGTGTTATACGTGAGCATGAGGATTAATTAGTACTGCTTTAAACTTATAGGAGTACGTAATATCTGAAATTTTTTATTACTATAGATTTTCTATTTGATCGGTACTCTTTCCGGTCCACAATAAGTGATTTTTTTGCCTTTTTTTATGGCCCAAAATAAGTGATTTTTCCAGATTTTCAGGAATGAATTAATTTTTTTCCTACATTTCCCTTGGAGTAAATAGTGTTGGAATATGTGTTAGGAGTGTTTAAATGAAGAGATAGTAAAGGTTACTATGGTCAATTTCATTACTAATTAATGTTAAAAGATGGATTTCTTAATATGTGTGAAAACAGCCAAAAAATTACTTATTTTGGACCGGAGGGAGTAGCATTTAAGTATGCTTCTTTCCCAATGGATTAGTTATATATGTCACTTTGGTATTATCGGTATAAGAATAAGTTCGCTAAATTAGATTAACATGACAAAACTGAAACAAGTTTCCCAAAAAATTGAAGAAAAACTTTTTCTCCTTCTTATTCTTCCTCTTCTTGCTCCTCCTCTCTTTCACCTATAACCTATTAGCCTTTCAATTCGAGGAAATTAGTTAACTACCTGCTTTATATAGGGAGAAAAATATTTTTCACATTGAAAATTTGTCAAATTAATGCATAAAATTTTTTGACTAGGGCATGAATCCATTAGGATTACTTGGTGGCTACTCCACCTAAATACTAATTCATGCCTATAAATAAGGCTACATACGTCATTTATGGAGTACGTAATTTTATTTCGTGGGTAGAGTAGAGTATTATTTTTGCAGTTCTGCTAATTATTTTGCGTCCCATATGTTATTAGGCCTGCTGCTGCAGCTGCAAATGGAGGGCTTATCCCACTGCCAATCTTTCAGCAGCTGCAACAACCAATGGCGCAAAACCGTTTTCCTTTGTCTCCACTGTCTATCCGACGGAGGGCGGGTGATGTTGCTGGAACCAGCCATGAACAGGCGGCGCCACCACCAAGAAATGGATCGGCGCCACAGCCAAATGAGCAGGCTAGTATTTATCCGGAATCTAATCTTGAGCTTTCTCTGGAAGCTAATTCAACTTATAATGAGGAGCATCCGTTTTTGTGCCAAAGGCTGGAGAGCTTGAACCTGGAGCGTCTACATCCTATAGACGAGGCTTCTGAAGATGAAGAAGAAGAAGACAAAATCCGCTATCCCAATTTGATTCACTTCTTTTAGGCAACGGAGGAGGCAAATATCAAGTGTTTCAAGCTGCTCTTTGCTCGGAGTATAAATAAAGTACTGTGGTAACGGTACTCAAAACATTTTTTTGAACAATTTATCTTTGGGTTTGTGTTTTGGCATCGTTTTTCATGCATGGTACTTTTCTTATATCTTGATATCGAAACAATTGGAAGCTGCATTTGATTAAACCATTTAATGGATTTATATTTCCATAATTAGAAGTTCCAATTAATATTGCTTTATTTGTGTGCTAGTTATTCCATGCTAGTTTTTTTAAAACTAATAGCTTGTTTGGCTGTGTTTCTTTTTGGTCAAAAGTTTTTCTTTTTTTGCCAAAGTGCTTTTCTTTTTGTTAGAAGAAGCTTTGAATAAGAAGAAATTGTTCTTATTAATTGCTCAACTGAGCTGAAACAGATACACACGTGTAGATATATACTCAGTATCCAATAGTCAGTTATCAACTAACTATAATTATACTAACACCCCTAACTTCTAGATGTATACACTTAGGTCCCTATCATATATACATCTATACAATTAACTCCTCATTTCAATACTCCCCCTCAAGCTGGAGGGTGTAAAATATTTAACACACGAAGCTTGCTAAGTAGAAACTGATGCTGTGGAGATGCTAATCCTTTAGTAAAGATGTCAGCTTGCTGAAGGTGCGTGGATATATACTGAGTGCACAATATGCCTTCTTTGAGTTTCTCCCTGATAAAGTGACAGTCTATTTCAATGTGCTTCGTACGTTCATGAAAGATTAGATTAGCTGCAATCTGAATTGCTGCCTTACTATCTGAGAACAACCTAGTTGGTTGTTGAATTGGAGTTCCAAGTTCTGCAAACAGACCTCTCAACCACACAATCTCAGCCACTGCAGATGCCATGCTTCTGTATTCTGCTTCAGCACTACTTCTAGACACTGTATGCTGCTTCTTGGACTTCCAAGAGATCAAAGAATCCCCAAACTTCACAGGATAGCCACTAACTGATCTTCGACTCATAGGACATGCTGCCCAATCTGAGTCACAAAATCCAACCAAGGCTGCTTCCTGATGTCTTCGCATGATCACCCCCATTCCTGGTGCTTGTTTAAGATATCTTACTACGCGAGTAGCAGCATCCGTGTGAGACCTCTTTGGGGCTTGCATAAACTGACTTAGAACTTGTACTGCATAGCTAATGTCTGGTCTAGTAACTGTAAGATATAGCAATTTCCCAATCAGTTTTTGATAGCTAGTGACATCTCTCAAGGCAGGATCAAGATCTTGACTTCCAACTCCTTTGTCACACTCAATAGAAGTCAGTTTTTGATTAAGTTCTAGAGGAGTGACAGCAGGTTTAGCACCACTCAGCCCCATTTCTGAAATAAGCTCTAGAGTGTATTTCGTTTGATTGAGGAGAATACCCTTCTGGGATCTTAATACTTCAATTCCTAGAAAGTATCTTAATTCTCCCAAGTCTTTCACCTTGAAATTCTTATGTAGCACTGACCTTGCTTCATCAATAAGCTGCATACTTCTTCTTGTTAGCAATAAATCATCCACATATATCAAGATTATCACTATATCATTTCCAGCCCTTTTTGTGAACAAGGAATAGTCATATGAACTTTGGCTGAACCCTGCACTTATCAAGGCTTCTGCGAGCTTGAGATTCCACTGTCTCGATGCTTGTTTAAGTCCATAAAGAGATTTTAGCAGCCTACAAACCTTGTTCTCCCCCTGGCTTTGAAAGCCTTGTGGTAGGTCCATATACACTTCCTCTTCTAAGTCTCTTTGTAAAAATGCATTGAAAACATCCATCTGAAATAGATGCCAATCCTTGGAAGCAGCTAATGCAATCACTTATCTAACTGTCACCATCTTAGCCACAGGTGAGAAAGTTTCATGATAGTCTAGTCCTTCTTGTTGATTGTATCCTTTGGCAACAAGTCGAGCTTTAAATCTTTCTACCTCTCCATTGGCTTTATACTTGATTTTATAGACCCATTTTGAGCCTATAGAAGATTTCCCTGGTGGAAGATCCAGCACAACTCAAGTTTTGTTGTCCTCCAATGCTTGAATCTCTTGTTTCATAGCTTGTATCCATCTGTCATCCTCCACTGCTTCCTTGAAATTATGTGGCTCTGCAACAGTTGAAAAAGCCATTATGTAGTCCTTGTAGTGCTGTGTGACATTAGCGTAGGATAGGAAGTTTGAAATTGGATAAAGGCATTGTGAGTTCTCTTTCCACACTAAATATCTTGCATCCAAATGGAGGAGCCTTGGTTCTTGTTGACTGTCTAGTAGGAGCAGAAATATTAGACGGTTGTAGAAACAAAGGATGAGTATAATCTATCTTCGTTTTTTCACCATTATCGTACATTTNTAAGGCAAGACTTGTTGTCAAAGGATTTAGACAGCGAGAAGGTCTTGACTATTTTGACACATACTCGCCGGTAACAAGAATTACATCCATTCGGATGCTAATAGCGTTAGCCGCCTTGTATGATCTTCAAATCCATCAAATGGATGTAAAAACAGCCTTCTTAAATGGTGATTTAGAGGAAGAAATTTACATGGACCAACCTGAAGGGTTTGTGGTTCCGGGAAAAGAAAAGAAGGTATGTCGACTTGTTAAGTCCCTTTATGGACTAAAACAAGCACCCAAGCAATGGCATGCGAAATTTGACCAAACAATGTTGTCAAATGGCTTTAAGATTAATGAATGTGATAAATGTGTTTACATTAAGAACGTTCCAAATCATATAGTCATTGTTTGCTTATATGTTGATGATATGCTAATAATGAGCAAAGACATTGCCGACATTCAAGCTACTAAGCGTATGCTTGCTAGTAAGTTTGATATGAAAGACTTAGGAGTTGCCGATGTAATTCTAGGAATTAAAATCCAGAGGACTCCTCAGGGTCTAGCTTTGTCTCAATCACATTACGTGAAAATGGTACTTGAAAAATTCAAACACTTGGAATTTAGAAGTGCAAGAACTCCAATTGACTTAAATCATCATCTTATAAAGAATAAAGGTGAAAGTACGTCTCAATTGGAGTATGCTCGTGTGTTGGGAAGCTTAATGTACATCATGAACTGTACACGACCTGATATAGCTTGTGCAATAAGTAAACTTAGTCGATTCACAAGTAATCCAAACAAACATCACTGGGTGGCAATGAAATGAGTTCTGGGATATTTGGAATATACCCAAGACTACGCTTTGCACTACAATAAATATCCTGCGGTTATCGAAGGATATAGTGATGCAAATTGGATAACCGGCTCAACGGAAACAAAGTCCACAAGTGGATATATTTTTACTGTTGGTGGAGGAGCAGTATCTTGAAAGTCTTCCAAACAAACGTGCATCGCTCGCTCTACAATGGAATCAGAGTTTATAGCTTTAGATAAAGCCGGTGAAGAAGCTGAATGGCTTCAAAATTTTTAGAAGACATTCCGTTCTGGCCAAAACCTTTGGCTCCTATTTGCATACATTGCGATAGTGAGGTTGCAATAGGACCGGAAGGGAGCGTTATGTATAACGGAATGTCTCGTCATATACGACGAAGACATAACACCGTTAGATAACTACTTTCTAGTGGAACTATCACTATTGATTATGTAAGATCAAAGGATAATGTGGCGGATCCGCTTACAAAAGGCTTAACTAGAGAGGGAGTTGAGAAATCATCTAAGGGAATGGGACTATGGCCGAGGACAAGTCAACATGGCGGTAACTCTACCTAGAATTTTGGATGTTCCGAGATCTAGGTTCAAGGAGCTCAAACAAAGTTGTGATTGACCGGTTCAACATTGTCAAAGTAAAATCTTTGGTCCCTTCTCGTGATGAAGACAATGTTCAGTAACAAGGATAGAACTTTACACGTTCTTTAATGATTACCTAAGTTTGATGTGGTATTTATCAAATAGTGTCAATATAAAGGATTACACGTTTAGGAATCACCTATGTAAGTGTGAAGTGGAAGCCGCTTCAATGAGAATTCTGTAAGGCCAATTCTCTACGCACTTATGAAACCAGGCGGTGTTCATGGCTGAAACGAACACAACAATGAGAACCAAAAGACGGTTAAGGGTTGGTTGTGTGACATATGGTTGTCTAGGTATACACTAAAGTTCGACGGTTCAAAGATATTAAATCTACCGATTGACCGAGTATATCCGACATATGTTCACTACGGAAAGTTCAAAGGGAAACCTACTTATCCAGATGCAATTAATCCTTACTTGCAAATCACACAGATTTCATCTATGATCATTCTTGTTACAGCCATTCCCATTCATGTGGGGGATTGTTGGACTTTAAAGCATTGGGCTTTAAAGTCTAAGAGTGTGAATTGGAAATGGTGGGAAATAAAATGGAGGGAAATGAAAATTTGAATGAAGTGAGCTTTTGTCTTGAACTTTGTCCCTCATTGGTGAGCTACAACTACATTTGTGTGTATATATATAGAATCACTTCTTAAAGCTCTTAAAGGGAGTTGAAGAGAATGAACCCTCGCGCTGTCGTCGTCGCTCGCTCGGCTCGGCTTCGGCTTTGGCTTTGGCTTTAGATTTGGATTTGGATTTGGCAAATGATCGGTCAATAAGATTATTTTTGGACAAAAATTTATTTATTTAATTATTAATAATTAATTAAATATCAGTTAGTTAGCCGCTGTCCGGGCGTGACTGCGGTAGGACCGCGCCAGAACACTGTTGCAGATTCAGAAGGCCACTTTGGCCGCCGTCCTGGCGTAATCGCGGTAGGACCGCGGCAGGACGCGCAAACTTCTGAACAGACACCTTTTCCAGAACAAACATCACACCTCTTCCAATAATAGCCTATAAATTCTGAGGCATGGCTTCGTTTTTAACACACCGAAAAAATTACAAAACTTCCTTCTTTCTGAAAATACTGCATTCTAATTCGCAGTCTCTCTCTCTCAAATTTGTAAGTGTGATTTTGCTCCATTTTTTGAGTTCGTTGTTATCCTACAGTTTGTATTGCCACTGTTGCAGGAAGGTTTATTCCGTTTCATCCTGGGAGGATTTAATCCATTACCTTGGCAACGTGTGAGGGGGTTAAAATTCCTTAAGGACGCTCAAGCAAATTGTGGACTCGGAATATTTCTTATTCTTTACTGTTTTCTAGTTTCTTTTATTCTTCTAACAGTTTTTTTTTTTGATTTTGTGTTTTAGCACAGTAGGGGATTACAAGCTTAAGGAATTTTAATACTAACGTTTCTGTGTTGAAATATATATTAAACTGTTATTTCTATTTTGCACACTGGTTTGGAGACTAAAGCCTTCGTGCTTTCTACTCCAATAATTATTCTATCCGGTTTAAAGTATATCAAAACTTTACAGGAATAATAAACGTACGGGTTTGAAGTATATAAAAACTTCACCATCGTTACGTGTTGTATGTTTGGTTTGGTATTCAGTTTGAAGATATCAAACTTCACTGATTTAACAAAGTTCTGTTTTGTTTCCAACTTTATAGAAAAAATGACGAATGAAAACCAAACTAATGGAAGTGTTGCGGTAACGGGTGCTACTGTTACGAATGTTGCTGCCTCGTCAAGCCGTTCAATTCCTGCTCATGCTATGGCACCAGCAGAAAAACCCAGAAAGTTTTTCGGTATCGACTTCAAACGCTGGCAAATGAAGATGCTCTTCTATCTTACTACGTTGAGTTTGCAGCGATTCATCAAGGAGGATCCTCCGGTCCTGGCTGAAGACACTCCGGATGATGAACGATTTGTTGTAACTGAAGCATGGAAGCATTCTGATTTCTTGTGCAAAAACTACATTTTGAGTTGTTTGGAAGATAGCGTGTAATATGTCTATAGTGTCATGGAAACTTCAAAAGCGTTGTGGAATGCGCTTGAGAAAAAGTACAAGACTGAGGATGCCGGACTTAAGAAGTTCGTGGCTGCAAGGTTTTTGGATTTCAAGATGATTGACACGAGGTCGGTCATAACTCAAGTCCAAGAATTACAAGTCATTGTGCATGACCTCCTTACTGAAGGTATGGTCATAAATGAGGCCTTTCAAGTTACTGCTTTCATTGAGAAGTTACCTCCGTTGTAGAAGGACTTTAAGAACTATCTTAAACACAAGCGGAAGGAAATGACACTAGAAGACTTGATTGTTCGTTTGAGGATAGAAGAAGACAACAAAAATGCTGAAAAGAAGTCACGTGGAAGCTCAACAATAATAAGGGCTAACATTGTTGAGGAGGCGCCACAAAATAAGAAGAGAAAGGAAGCTTCTGGACCAAAGAATTTTCCGAGCAAGAAAAAGTTCAAGGGTAATTGCCACAACTGTGGAAAATCTGGGCATAAGGCCGTGGATTGTCGTGCACCAAAGAATGATAAGAAGAAGAAGAAGAAGAATCAAGCTAACATGGTTGAAAATGCTGAAGAAATGGAGGACTTGTGTGCCATGTTGTCTGAATGCAACTTGGTAGGAAACCCTAAAGAATGGTGGATAGATTCTGGAGCCACCCGCCATGTTTGTGCCAACAAGGAGTTATTTTCTTCTTATGCCCCCGCAGGACCCGACAAGACAATTTTCATGGAAAATTCGTCTACAGCGAAAATTGAAGGAGTTGGCAAGATTGCATTGAAGATGACGTCAGGAAAAATAATGACTCTAAACCAAGTTCTCCATGTTCCAGAAATTCGCAAGAATCTTGTGTCTACCTTACTTCTTGTCAAGAATGGATTCAAATGTATTTTTGTTTCTAATAGTGTTGTACTAAGCAAGAATGATATGTATGTAGGAAAAGGTTACCTGAATGAGGGCCTTTTTAAGCTAAATGTAATAGCAGTTCCTATCAATAAAGTTAATGTTTCTTCTTACTTACTTGAGTCAAACACTTTATGGCATACACGCTTAGGTCACGTCAACTTCAAAACATTGCGAAAAATGATAAATTTAGAAGTATTGCCAAAATTTGATTGCATTAATTCCAAATGTCAAATATGTGTGGAATCAAAGTATGCTAAGCATCCGTATAAGTCCGTTGAAAGGAATTCAAGTCCTTTAGACTTAATTCATACAGATATTTGCGACATGAAGTCAACACCATCTCGCGGTGGGAAAAAGTATTTTATTACTTTTATTGGCGATAGCACGAGATATTGCTATGTTTATTTACTTAATAGTAAAGATGAGGCAATTGATGCTTTCAAGCAATACAAGAGTGAAGTTGAAACACAACTAAATAAAAAGATCAAAATGATAAGAAGTGATAGGGGTGGCGAATATGAATCTCCTTTTGAAGAAGTATGTTTGGAAAATGGCATTATTCACCAAACAACTGCCCCTTACTCTCCACAATCTAATGGAATTGCGGAGAGGAAGAATCGAACGTTGAAAGAGATTATGAATGCGTTGTTGAGTTCAGGTTTACCACAGAACATGTGGGGGAAAGCTATACTTACAGCTAACCGAATAATCAACCGTGTACCTCATAGTAAAACACAGTCCATTCCCTATGAAAAATGGAAAGGAAGGAAGCCCAGCTTGAAATACTTCAAAGTGTGGGGGTGTTTAGCTAAGGTACAAGTTCCTAAACCTAAAAGGGTTAAGATAGGTCCAAAAACGGTTGATTGTGTATTTATTGGATATGTAACCAATAGCAAGGCATATCGTTTTCTGGTTCATAAGTCAGAAAATCCTGAGATTCACGTTAATACGATAATAGAATCAAATAATGCTGAATTCTTTGAAACTATTTATCCGTATAAAAAGGAAAGTGAAGTGACCTACCAAAAGTCAAAACGACCTCGGGAGGAAATAACAGATGGTATGCCTAATGAGGAAAATCCGAGAAGAAGTAAACGTCAACGGACATCTACTTCATTCGGTCCAGATTTTCTGACTTTCCTGCTAGAAAATGAGCCTCGTACCTTCAAGGAAGCAGTGTCTTCCTCAGAAGCACAATATTGGAAAGAAGCTGTCAATAGTGAAATAGAATCCATATTGAGCAACCATACCTGGGAATTGGTTGATCTTCCTCCAGGTAACAAAACATTGGGTTCTAAATGGATTTTCAAGAAGAAAATAGACGATGGTACTATTGACAAATACAAGGCAAGACTTGTTGTCAAAGGATTTAGACAGCGAGAAGGTCTTGACTATTTTGACACATACTCGCCGGTAACAAGAATTACATCCATTCGGATGCTAATAGCGTTAGCTGCCTTGTATGCTCTTCAAATCCATCAAATGGATGTAAAAACAGCCTTCTTAAATGGTGATCTAGAGGAAGAAATTTACATGAACCAACCTGAAGGGTTTGTGGTTCCGGGAAAAGAAAAGAAGGTGTGTCGACTTGTTAAGTCCCTTTATGGACTAAAACAAGCACCCAAGCAATGGCATGCGAAATTTGACCAAACAATGTTGTCAAATGGCTTTAAGATTAATGAATGTGATAAATGTGTTTACATTAAGAACGTTCCAAATCATATAGTCATTGTTTGCTTATATGTTGATGATATGCTAATAATGAGCAAAGACATTGCCGACATTCAAGCTACTAAGCGTATGCTTGCTAGTAAGTTTGATATGAAAGACTTAGGAGTTGCCGATGTAATTCTAGGAATTAAAATCCAGAGGACTCCTCAGGGTCTAGCTTTGTCTCAATCACATTACGTGAAAATGGTACTTGAAAAATTCAAACACTTGGAATTTAGAAGTGCAAGAACTCCAATTGACTTAAATCATCATCTTATAAAGAATAAAGGTGAAAGTACGTCTCAATTGGAGTATGCTCGTGTGTTGGGAAGCTTAATGTACATCATGAACTGTACACGACCTGATATAGCTTGTGCAATAAGTAAACTTAGTCGATTCACAAGTAATCCAAACAAACATCACTGGGTGGCAATGAAACGAGTTCTGGGATATTTGGAATATACCCAAGACTACGCTTTGCACTACAATAAATATCCTGCGGTTATCGAAGGATATAGTGATGCAAATTGGATAACCGGCTCAACAGAAACAAAGTCCACAAGTGGATATGTTTTTACTGTTGGTGGAGGAGCAGTATCTTGGAAGTCTTCCAAACAAACGTGCATCGCTCGCTCTACAATGGAATCAGAGTTTATAGCTTTGGATAAAGCCGGTGAAGAAGCTGAATGGCTTCGAAATTTCTTAGAAGACATTCCGTTCTGGCCAAAACCTTTGGCTCCTATTTGCATACATTGCGATAGTGAGGCTGCAATAGGACGGGCAGGGAGCGTTATGTATAACGGAAAGTCTCGTCATATACGACGAAGACATAACACCGTTAGACAACTACTTTCTAGTGGAATTATCACTATTGATTATGTAAGATCAAAGGATAATGTGGCGGATCCGCTTACAAAAGGCTTAACTAGAGAGGGAGTTGAGAAATCATCTAAGGGAATGGGACTATGGCCGAGGACAAGTCAACATGGCGGTAACTCTACCTAGAATTTTGGATGTTCCGAGATCTAGGTTCAAGGAGCTCAAACAAAGTTGTGATTGACCGGTTCAACATTGTCAAAGTAAAATCTTTGGTCCCTTCTCGTGATGAAGACAATGTTCAGTAACAAGGATAGAACTTTACACGTTCTTTAATGATTACCTAAGTTTGATGTGGTATTTATCAAATAGTGTCAATCTAAAGGATTACACGTTTAGGAATCACCTATGTAAGTGTGAAGTGGAAGCCGCTTCAATGAGAATTCTGTAAGGCCAATTCTCTACGCACTTATGAAACCAGGCGGTGTTCATGGCTGAAACGAACACAACAATGAGAACCAAAAGACGGTTAAGGGTTGGTTGTGTGACATATGGTTGTCTAGGTATACACTAAAGTTCGACGGTTCAAAGATATCAAATCTACCGATTGACCGAGTATATCCGACATATGTTCACTACGGAAAGTTCAAAGGGAAACCTACTTATCCAGATGCAATTAATCCTTACTTGCAAATCACACAGATTTCATCTATGATCATTCTTGTTACAACCATTCCCATTCATGTGGGGGATTGTTGGACTTTAAAGCATTGGGCTTCAAAGACTTTAAGCATTGGGCTTTAAAGTCTAAGAGTGTGAATTGGAAATGGTGGGAAATAAAATGGAGGGAAATGAAAATTTGAATGAAGTGAGCTTTTGTCTTGAACTTTGTCCCTCATTGGTGAGCAACAACTACATTTGTGTGTATATATATAGAATCACTTCTTAAAGCTCTTAAAAGGAGTTGAAGAGAATGAACCCTCGCGCCGTCGTCGTCGCTCGCTCGGCTCGGCTTCGGCTTTGGCTTTGGCTTTGGATTTGGATTTGGATTTGGATTTGGCAAATGATCAGTCAATAAGATTATTTTTGGGCAAAATTTATTTATTTAATTATTTAATAATTAATTAAAATATCAGTTAGTTAGCCGCTGTCCGGGCGTGAACACTGCTGCAGATTCAGAAGGCCACTTTGGCCGCCGTCCTGGCGTAACCGCGGTAGGACGCGCAAACTCTGAACAGACACCTTTTCCAGAACAAACATCACACATCTTCCAATAATTGCCTATAAATTTTGAGGCATGGCTTCGTTTTTAACACACTGAAAAAATTACAAAACTTCCTTCTTTCTGAAAATACTGCATTCTAATTCGCAGTCTCTCTCTCTCAAATTTGTAAGTGTGATTTTGCTCCATTTTTTGAGTTCGTTGGTATCCTGCAGTTTGTATTGCCACTGTTGCAGGAAGGTTTATTCCGTTTCATCCTGGGAGGATTTAATCCATTACCTTGGCAACGTGTGAGGGGGTTAAAATTCCTTAAGGACGCACAAGCAAATTGTGGACTCGGAATATTTCTTTTTCTTTACTGTTTTCCGATTTCTTTTATTCTTCTAACAGTTTTTTTTGATTTTGTGTTTTAACATAGTAGTGGATTACAATTGTCGACCTCCATATTCTTCTATCTAGGATCATGTCCTCGGGAAGTTGAAGATGTGTCATGTTCCGTCTAGTCACCTTACCTCAATACTTCTTCGTCCTACCTCTACATCTACCTCTCCTTAGACCTATTATTGCCAACGTCTTACACCTCCTCACTAGGTATCTGTGATCCAATTCCTTATTAGCACACTCCTTCCGCACTAAATATTTTAATTGGGTTGGGAGTTTCTTCTCCTTTTTCATTGATGTCTATAGCAGGTAGGACATCGTCAATCACAAAATATTTTACCTTCAATATCGATCTCTGTAAGCTGTAGCATTTGAATTCTTCATACATGGTAGTTAGAGGCTTTTAATTAAATTGATAGGACTAATCGTGATGAGTTGAAGGAATAATGAAAGTGATAAAGTCAAAGTAGTGATAGTAGATGAAGCTATGGTTGGGACTTGGGAATGCGATTATGACAAAGCTTCAAGACAATTTTCTTTGTCTTGAGCCTAAGGCTCCTATACCATGGTGAAGATTTAAACTGTAAAAACAATAACATACCCAGTAATATTTCACACGGTGGGGTCTGGGGAGGGTAGTGTGTACGCAAACCTTATAAGTAGACCTCCGGCTTAGGAAAACACAAGTACCACATTAATGAAAATATAGACAAGAAGGGACAGTATCAAGAAGCCATATAAAAGCAGAATAAAAACAACCAGATAGTAAAGTGATCAACAATGAAAGAAACAACGGTTAGTCATAAAAATCTACTACCAGCAGAAAGCGAGAGTGCGTGCCAATACTACTGTTGTGAACACTATAGACTACCTACTCTACTACCCTAATCTTCAACCTCCATACCTTCCTATCAAGGGTAAGGGTCATGTCCTCTATCAGCTGAAGTTGCGTCATGTCTTACCTAATCACCTCTCTCCACCTCTTCTTTGGCCTACCTCTACCTCTCCTTAGGCCTTCCAATGTCAACCTCTCACCCCTCCTCACCGGAGCGTCTGTGCTCCTCCTCCTCACATGACCAAACCACCTAAGTAGTGCTTCCCGCATCTTTTCCTCAATAGGGGATACACCCACCTTGTCGCCAATAACCTTATTTTTTATCCTATCTAATCTGTTGTGTCCGCACATCCATCTCAACATCCTAATCTCTACTACCTTCATCTTCTGGGCATGAGAGATTTTGATTGGCCAACACTCAGCCTCATACAACATCGTTAGTCTGACTACCACTCTGTAGAACTTACCCTTAAGTTTTGGTGGCACCTTCTTGTCACACAAAACACCAGAAGCGAGTCTCTATTTCATCCATCCCGCCCAAATACGATGTGTGACATCTTCATCAATCTCCCCATCCCCCTGAATAATAGAACCAAGGTACTTAAAATTGTCACTCCAAGGTAAGACCAGCGAGTACAGCCTCACCTCCCCTCCCCTCCCCCCTCCCCCCTCCCCCATGAGTCTCGCCACTGAACTTACACTCCAAGTATTCTGTCTTGGTCCTGCTAAACTTGAAATTTTTAGATTCCGAGGTCTGCCTCCATACCTCTAATTGCGCGTTCACACCGTCTTGCGTCTCGTCAATCAATACAATATCATCTGCAAATAGCATGTACCACCAAACCTCCCCTTGGATGTGGCGCGTCAGTACATCCATCATCAGAGCAAACAAAAAAGGGCAGAGTGCCGACCCCTGATGCAACCTGATCACGCCCAACTCTAGTCCTAAACAGGATAAGCGGTCGCTGCAAATATAATCCGGTCTAAAAGTTTGGAGTCGAATCTCACAGAGAACTAAGGCTTAGCTATATCTGTTTAATATCACTAAGAAGACAAATTTGAACAATTTCCTAAATTATAAAGATTGAGATTTATATTTCTAACTAATTAACTAGCAAATACTACAAAGCGGTAAAATTATCAACTAACGAGACAAAGGGTTGGAGACTAAATTAAGGAAGTCTAGAGTTATGATTTCCCCAATTGTTGATTTCAATAGTTGTATGTTTCTTATAGCTTTGACTTAGTTGCCTCTATCAATCATGAACTCTCCAGCTATCATAAATCTCTCTCAAGCAATTTGATAATTTACTAGACGCACTCTCTCAAGCTACGCTAGCTAGATTCACATTACAGTTCACTTAGATTGCACCCGAGGTATCGTTATCTCTAATCCAACCTCTAAACCCTCGGTTATGACTCTCGCCTATACTCCGGGAGTGATGTTGTTCAAACAACTACCTAAATATGCACTCTCTCCCAAGCAGATACATAATAAATAGGAACGGCTAATTGAGGATCCTTTCAATTAACCAAAATCAAAATGTAGTTGAACAAATAGAGATTAACAACTAACTCAAAACTATATTAATATAACAACCAATTCATCCCCAAAAGGTTCCATCAAAACCCTAGAAAACGAATTAGCTATTCATAATAGTATGTAAAACTACAATACTAAAAATCATAACCAACAATGAAAAAATAGGAAGAAGAAGGAAAAACTCGTTGAAGAATTCCGCGTCTTGCTCCTATCGTGTTCTTGACTCCTTAGGTCGAATCTCCGGTCTCCTTAGCCTCCTTAGGTCTAAATTATGTCAAAAGTATGTCCCCCTCCTTTCAAAATAGGTTTAGGACCCCATTTATACAAGTTGGAATAGTGTAGGGCCGAAATAACCTTGTCCTGGACGAAATAGGACTTCTTTTTGACGCCTGGAGCGGCGCGGCCGCGGCCAAAACGCGGTAGGACCACGGCCATACAAGCTCTCTGATTTACTGCAGCGGTCAGTTCCGCGGTCGCGGTTTTGACCGTATTTTTTACCCTGTTCCGTTTAGAATTTGATAACACATAAAACACGAAAGTTGTAGCCCTTTGAGTTAGCTTTCGAACCATATATTGTGGAGTCCAAATGGACTTTTGAGCAAAAAGTTATGTCTATTTTACTAGACAGTGCGCAACATGCCTCCTCGAGTCTTCGTTCGTACTTAATTATCAAATTTGACCCCCGAATACGATCCCGGCTTAATTCCTTGGGCTTTTACTCAGACTTCAAAGCTCCAAATCACTTGAATTCATTCCATAACATCTATATAGCTCGAAATCACTCCTACAAGGCATAAAACACACCGTTAGTGCAAAACACTAGCGATTAAAGCGCAAACTCAACTAAAGTGCAGTAAATTAAAGTGTAATAAGCGACTAAAATATGCAATTATAGCTTATCGTCAACACCCCACACTTAACCCATTGCTCGTCCTCGAGCAATCAAACTACACTTTTTTTTATAGACACGACCTTTTTAAACAATTCTCCTACGCAGCACACCAAGAGTATTTAAAATAGACTAAGCACAAAAGCGTAACATCTTCACCTCAAGATTTGACTCACAAGTGTCACGCATTATTCACAACTCACCTACTTACTCTAATATAGAGGTCACTGACATTACCTTTCCTTCATGAATCAAATGCCCTCACACAATACAAGAGAGTAGTTCCACACAATAAAATTTAAGAACACTTAGGAACTCAAGATAGAAAGAATTCACTCACTCTCAGAAATAACATTCATATGCCACAAAAGATGCACCATAAGCTTGCCCGTAGTGTACTACTCCACTAATTGAGCTCATTCAATCTTGGATCAATTAGGACTTTATTTGGTTGTAATGTAGGTTACGGGACGGGTAGGATACATTTAGATATAAGAGTGACTACACCTCCTTAAGCACTTTAATACATACATTTTAACATTTAAACCTCATACTTATGTCAAACCAAAATTCCACCTTCACATCAATGTAAATTACCCCATTATTCTTTAAGCACACTTACATCAAGAGCCACCACTTATCAAGGAATTTTTTTTTTTCCACAACAATCCAACTATATTTTTTTTTCAATTCAAGTGGCTCTTCCTTTTTTAAAACAGTGCACCTTTCTCCTTATTCAATTAGTTCCACTCAAAAGCCAAACCAACCACCCCACACTTTAACTTTTACAAAGTTCATAACAATTCAAGTGCTCATGAGAGGTGAAAAGGTTCAAATAGATGGTTAATTCAAACAAATGGGTAAGGCTTGTAATGTGGTTGCCAAAGAAAAAGGATTATAGGCTCAAAGAGGTTAACTACGATACATAACAATTAGGTGGGTAAACTATACATATCTGGCTCAACAAAAAAATGCCTATATCACTTCCAAGACTGAATAAAACTACTATTTCGCTTTGCAAACACACGGGGCAAGTTCTAGGCATCAAATGCAAAGCACAGAATATAACAAATCCTTACACACACATGGCACATAACTCACTCAGGATTGGTTTCATCAAGACACTCTAGTCAAAGCAGTTAAGCAAAGTTAAGATCATACAATTTAAGGTACTTATACCAGAGTCAAAAACTGAGCCTAAGCGTCACAACCAAAGTACTCACTATTCTCAAGGCATAACAAAGTCAAGAGATATTGCTTCAATTCAAAACACAACACAATGGCTCCTATTCCTAAAAAAAAAAATAACTACACCCGGTTCAAATAAAACCCTTGGAAAAGAACCGCGGCACAAAGAAAAATCAAGGGGGAATTATTACACTACCTACAAAGAAAATCTTTTTTTTTTCTTTAGACGTAAATCCCTCAAGAAAATTGTCTAATAGATCCATCGTCGGAAAAAGTTCAATCTCTTAAAAACAAAATACTATTTAATTAAACTAATACAGCTAAAGTAGCATGAAAAGTCACCCAGACAATCTCATCACCCCACACTTAAATTGTGCATTGTCCCCAATGCACACCATAACTAATAAAAGGGTAAAAGAGACTCACTGGTAGGCCAAAGGCCGAAGCACTAACAACTCATGGGGTACTCAGAGTTCTCCCAAGCTTGGTCCTTCGTGCAGGTACCTCACACTTAGTTCCAGCCATTTGGTTTGCTGTTGCATCCTTCCAATATCTTTGCTTTCCATTCTCCTAAAAAAATAAAAAATTGACACTACAAAAATAATACAATTAAAAAAAATAAAAAAAAATAAAAGAAAACAATAAAACTGGGTTGCCTCCCAACAAGCGCTTGATTTAACGTCGCGGCACGACGCGAATCACTTTTTTGCCTCCACCTCGAGCTTATGAATTGAACCTCAAGTTTTGCTTCAAGCTTATGATTATGCTCTTGGGGCGATACAAATTCTTGCGAGCCAAAAATTAGATAAAATCTTATGCACTTGTTGGCTCTCGAACGAGGAGTGTCACCTTGCCTAGACGGCCTTGAGAAATCCAAAATATAAGGCTCATCTACCTCTTCCTTGGACTCCTTTTTATGCTCATAAGGGTGAACTTCCATTTTACCGTCTGAACATAATATAGAGAAATGTTTGGAATGAGGCCCAACGCGTTCAAATACATGAACTTCAAGATTTTTAACCTCCTCAACACCAATCACACTAGAGTCAACTAAATTTGTATCTTCAACGTCCTTGGTTGACTCTAGTATTACTTCTTCAACATTGACATCCTCAAATTCTAGTTGGCTAGGTTGTTGATGTTCTACTCTGACCTCCCCAATTAACACCTCAAATTCATGCTCTTCTTGGCTACTATCCTCAATATTGGCTTGTTGAGCATTAAAACCTCCAACCACTTGACTTAATTGAGCCTCCAACTTGCGAATAGTTGCCTCTTGCCTTTCTATGTGCAATTGTTTCTCATTGTTTTGTTCCAGAAGGCACTTTAGCATATCCTTGATCTCCTTCAGGTACGCATTCCCAGGTTCTTTGTTCCTATTAACTTCACAAGAAAAGGTAGAACCATCATAGTAAGGGGTTGGGGGAAAATAAGAAATATAAGCACAACCATGAAGGTGACCATTTTTACCACCACACACATCACACACATTCCACAAATAAGATTGAGTTGGTGCACATAACTCGCTCTCAGGAACGTTTTGAAAATTTTGCCACGGGTGGTTTCCTTTACAATATGTATGGAGATCAATAGTAGAATTATCTACACCTAAATTCCCATAATTCCAAGATGTCATGTTTCTCAAATCAACAGTTATAAAAAAAATACAAGAAAAAAACAAAACAAAATAAAAGTTCAAACTTGAACCCTAGCAATATATACAGCTACAACTACACCGTTAGTTCCCCGGCAACGGCGCCAAAATTTGATCACGCCCAACTCTAGTCCTAAACAGGATAAGCGGTCGCTGCAAATATAATCCGGTCTAAAAGTCCGGAGTCGAATCCCACAGAGAACTCAGGCTTACCTATATCTGTTTAATATCACTAAGAAGACAAATTTGAACAATTTCCTAAATTATAAAGATTGAGATTTATATTTCTAACTAATTAACTAGCAAATACTACAAAGCGGTAAAATTATCAACTAACGAGACAAAGGGTTGGAGACTAAATTAAGGAGGTCTAGAGTTATGATTTCCCCAATTGTTGATTTCATTAGTTGTATGTTTCTTATAGCTTTGACTTAGTTGCCTCTATCAATCATGAACTCTCCAGCTATCATAAATCTCTCTCAAGCAATTATGATAATTTACTAGACGCACTCTCTCAAGCTACGCTAGCTAGATTCACATTACAGTTCACTTAGATTGCACCCGAGGTATCGTTATCTCTAATCCAATCTCTAAACCTCGGTTATGACTCTCGCCTATACTCTGGGGGTGATGTTGTTCAAACAACTACCTAAATATGCACTCTCTCCCAAGCAGATACATAATAAATAGGAACGGCTAATTGAGGATCCTTTCAATTAACCAAAATCAAAACGTAGTTGAACAAATAGAGATTAACAACTAACTCAAAACTATATTAATATAACAACCAATTCATCCCCAAAAGGTTCCATCAAAACCCTAGAAAACGAATTAGCTATTCATAATAGTATGTAAAACTACAATACTAAAAATCATAACCAACAATGAAAAAAATAGGAAGAAGAAGGAAAAACTCGTTGAAGAATTCCGCGTCTTGCTCCTATCGTGTTCTTGACTCCTTAGGTCGAATCTCCGGTCTCTTTAGCTTCCTTAGGTCTAAATTATGTCAAAAGTATATCCCTCTCCCTTCAAAATAGGTTTAGGACCCCATTTATACAAGTTGGAATAGTGTAGGGCCGAAATAACCTTGTCCCAGACAAAATAGGACTTCTTTTTTACGCCTGGAGCGGCGCGGCTGCGGCCAAAACGCGGTAGGACCGCGGCCAGACAAGCTCTCTGATTTTCTGCCGCGGTCGCGGTTTCGACCGCGTTAAACGTAAAATATGAAAGTTGTAGCCCTTTGAGTTAGCTTTCCAACCATATATTGTGAAGTCCAAATGGAGTTCTGAGAAAACAGTTATGTCTATTTTACTAGTCGTGCGCAACATGCCTCCTCGAGTCTTCGTTTGTACTTAATTATCAAATTTGACCCCCCGAATACGATCCCGGATTAATTCCTTGGGCTTTCACTCAGACTTCAAAGCTCCAAATCGCTTGAATTCATTCCATAACATCTATATAGCTCAAAATCACTCCTACAAGGCATAAAACACACCGTTAGTGCAAAACACTAGCGATTAAAGAGCAAACTCAACTAAAGTGCAGTAAATTAGAGTGTAATAAGCGACTAAAATATGCAATTATAGCCTATCATCACAACCCATCCATCACTGGAAAATGGTCTGAGTCCCCATCCACCATCCTCACTCGTGTCTTTTATCCATCATACATGTCCTTAATTAACCTAACGTAGGCAACAGGTACACCTCTAGCCTCCAAACACCTCCACAAAACCTCCCTCGGAACTTTATCGTACGTCTTTTCCGAGTCGATGAACACCATAAATATGCAAGTTCTTTTTTCTCTCCCTATACTGCTCCATCAATCTCCTTGCAAGGTTGATGGCTTCTCTAGTCGAACGCTCCGGCATAAACCCAAATTGATTCTCAGAAATTGACACACTCCTCCTCACCCTTAGCTCTACCACTCTTTCCCAGACTTTCATAGTATGGCTAAGCAGCTTGACACCTCGATGCAATTTTGGATATCACCTTTGTTCTTATATACAAGAACCATCGTGCTTCACCTCTACTCTTCGAGCATCTTCTTCGTTCTAAAATGACATTAAATAACCTAGTGAGCCACTCCAAGCCTGCCTTGCCCGCACTCTTCCAAAACTCCACCGAAATTTCATTCGGCCCGATCGCTTTGCCCCTACTCATCTAACGCATAGTCCCCTCAACTTCATCAACTCTAATCCGCCTACAATACCCAAAGTCACAACGACTCCCGGAGAGTTCCAAAATCACCCAGGACAATACTCTTGTCCCCCTCCTCGTTCAAGAGACTATGGAAGAAGGTCTGCCATCTCCGATAAAAATAAATTACTGTAGGAAGTAATTTGGATGAATATGTTTTCCTCCAAGTTCTCTATACGGCTGAAGTAGTTTATTCACATCTAGGTTGATCACAAATTTTCTTCCTATATATATATATACAATGTGTATTTAGTCAGAATCCTACATAATTGACTTCTAAATAACCAAGAGTAGTGGCCGAGGGTATTGTTAAATAATGAGTATATGAAAATGCAGATAAATATATCCAATTAAGAGTAATTAAGATGCATTTAACATTCTTAAGTGACAAGCTTTACAAATGAAAGAAGAAAAACTGTATGTGACTTTGTCTATTTCGCTTATATTAATCTTTTTCTGAAATTTTAATACTTCTACTTTTTTACTCCATTCCGGAAAATGTAATGGTTCCTGCATTTTTTAGACTTGAATATGCATTTCTATGGAGATCTATACATTCTTCAACTTTTCCCATATTTAATCTTTTTCAGATCAATCTTTTGAAACCTACATACATCTTCCATGTTTCTGCTAATGCTGCATTATAAGTTCTTTACTATAACACTTTAAGTTTAATTAATGTAACTATCAACTATACTCTACTTGCAATTGCATGTGCACTGATTATGTAATAAGCTATATTACAAACTATTTGCATGCGGGTATAAAGCTGTACATGTGTTTTACTCTTTGAGTGTGTTTGCCGTTTGGTACGAATGAAAATATTTTCCATTTTTTCCATGTTTGATTTACCTAAATATTTTGAAAAATTCGACTTTCGTTACCAAAAGGAGGAAAAACATATTTCCAAAACTTTTTTCAATCTTCCCTACCTCACCCTCCACCCGCCACCCCACCGTTCCCAAAAAATATTTTCTGCTACCTAATCAAACACCAGAAAGTAAGTAAAAAGACCACTTATTTTTTAAGAAAATATTTTCCTTCCCGCCAAACACACACTTTGTTATCAGTTGCTAAAAATATTACTGGAGTAGTATTTATAACTACTTGGATCGTTTGGAAAACTCATGTGCTCAAAATAGCAACCCTACCACCTGTAATGACATTTAGTATTTAAATTTTATATTTATCCTTTGGCTTGATAAAAAATTAAAAAAAAAAAAAAGAATCAAAATTTACTCAAAAGAAAAGAAGAAGAAGACATAAATCACTTTATTTTCCAGATATTTATTTACTTTCATTCCTATGATTATCCATAGTAGTAAGATAAAATTTATTTAACCCTGATTAAACAAGGTGAAGCAAAATAGCTAAAAATATATACATTTTACTTTGACAGTCATTTCTCCGATTCGTCGAGTTTAGCGAAGAAGCTGAACCGGAAGACATTACTAGCAAGCCAATTGCCTCTGAGCCTGCAAAACGGCACATGATTGGGAGGTAAATGCACCCACTTACATTTATAATTTTTTAATTTTTTTTAAAGCTTAATTATATAACATTTATAATTTTATTATTTTTTAATCATCATATGGAGTTTTAGAAAAAGTACTTTCACTTATACAATAGTAGTTTAATTTGTGTTTATTTTAATGATAAGTAGCTTGTGTTTCATCAATTTTTTCAAAAATATATTTGAGCCAGGACAAAATTAGAAACAATTTTTGTTTCTGCTTTTAAGGAGAACCTACTTTTTTAAAGTTCTTCCCGGCAGCAAGAAAAAAAGCTTTTACTGCTAGAATAACTTACTTCTTCCAAAAGCTTGGCCATGTGCCTCTCTCCAAATAAGCACTTTTAGTTTCCTAGAAATTTGGCAATTATTATAAGTCAAAAACTATACTCCTTCCGGTCCAAAATAAGTAATTTTTTTTTTGGATGTTTTCACACAAATTAAGAAATCTACCTTTTAGCATTAATTAGCAATGGAATTGACCATATTAACCTTTACTATCTCTCATAAACACTCCTAACACATATTCCAACATCATTTACTTCAAGGACAATGTAGGAAAAAAATAATTAATTCATTCTTGAAATCTGGAAAAATCACTTATTTTGGACCATAAAAAAAAGGCCAAAAAATCACTTATTTTGGACCGGAGGGAGTACTATGCTTCCGTTTGGACATAAATTTTTGTTTACGTTTTTTCCAAAAATTAATTAAAAATATCGTTTGTTCATGAAATGTGATTAGTTTTTGAAGAAAAATTTTCAAGTTCCAAGTAAATTTTTGGGTGAAAATTTTCTTCCGCTCATAAAACTTCAAATTTTTTTCAAATAAAATATGTTCAAACATAACTTCAACTTTCAAAAACTATTTTTGAATACAATTTCAAAAAATATTCTTTTCAAGTTTTAACTAAATCTATATCCAAACACCTATAATATTTTTTCTGATTTTTTTAAATTTTACTCCTGTTTTGAGTATATAATGGTCTTTTCTCTCTCTCTGCATTATATATGACAAATTAAAATTCTCTAGGTCCAAGTTCTTGAGGAGAAGGCATGCATGAACACGCACTTGCCAGATTTTAATTAGGAGACACAGTAGAAGGCAAATAGGAAATAGTCTTAGACAACCTGCTTATTTCTAGATAATCGTATCTTACTCTAAAAGTCATCATATATATTATTATATTCCATCACAATAAATGTTATCCACTCTCTCTCTATATATAATAAAAAAATTGAGATCTAGGAAGGTAACCACTGATCACCAGTTAATTTGTCGATAAAATGGAGCATACTGCTACTATATAAACTTACACTAGTTGCCCCATGTAGGTTGTAACAAGTATAAATTTTAAAACTAGAATTTTTACCATATAGTTTACTTTTTCTTTAAGTAAACATACGTTAAAAAAAAAAAAAAAAACCTTCAAAGTGGAAAGTGCTCAAGAATTTTACCAATAGAAATAAAATTACAAATAGATGAAATTTTTTATTTTGGAAAATTTCCGGGAGACCCGCAGTCGCTATCCTTTGGGTGCGCATTTGGGTAACCTGCTCACTATGCAATAGCCCCCAAACCACACAAGTGTAAACCGCACTAGGCTTTGCAATAGCCCCCAAACCACACAAGTGTAAACCGCACTAGGCAAGCCTAGTGCGACGAGCTCTAACTGAGGAGGTTGTTGGTGTGGGAAACTAATCCCATGTTTCTCATGTGGGAAATTACTTACCCAACTAACTCAACCAACCTTTGCGGGCCAAAAAGCGTAATGGAGAGATTAAGGCAGTTACCCATAACTTCTTGTGTTAATTTTTATCTTCTCGTTTAGCCCTAAAAGAGTTATTGAAGAATTGATTTATAGTCACTAAATAAAGCTTCAAGGAAACAGAGACACCAAATACTTTGCTGTGGCGTGCCTTTCAGTAGTACTACTATATATATACTATTGCGACACACTACATGTTGTGCATATTTCGTACTAATATATCATCAAGATATTTACCTCATCTGTCCATTTATCTATATCTATTTATATTTACTTTTATATCTATTTATATTTACTTAAAAGGAAAGAAGTCAGCCTTAAGATTTTGCCAAGTGGCAATCTAGGAGAAAGACATCTGGTAGTTTTAGGATGAAATTAGTTAAATTAGTTATAATAAGTTACTTAGCTATTTTTAAATTCAAATTCAAAATCAGTTATTTTTCCCCTTTTTAATTGCTTATTTATTATCATTTTTGTCAACTATTGGCTTTTTAATGTCTACCGACGGAAAGAAATAACTGCTATGTTCCAAGATTGACGGTTTCCTGCGGTTTTTTTCTATTTAGTGACGGTTTTTCTATTTTGTGCTCTTCCTTTTAATATGTGGAATTTGGGAAGATTGTATTTATTCTCTGCCAATTATTTCATATTAATGTCTATGTTCATCTTCTTCCGTACTCTCCTCAAAACAAAAATGTAGCCGAAGTATTTTTCCTATTGACAATTACGAGTATCAATGCATGATTGAAGTTTGTTGTGAAATTTTACTCCATTTTCTTTTGGTTCTTTCTTGCAATGCGGAATATCACGGTTTTCTCTTTTAATATTCAATGTTTCCTCTTTTTTCTCTTTTGTAAATACCCTTCAAGAAATATTATTTTCTCAATCAGATAAACTGTTGATTTACGGTAGTTAAGCTTGTATTTTAGAGGATTAATAGTTGAGAGTATCTCTCTTCTTCTTCATCTTTTTTTTTTGGGGGGGCTATGTTACAATACTTTGTATTTGATCCCCAATTTAGATCATTTCTCTCTATTACCTGGTTTTCCTCTATTATGTAATTCGGGAGGTGAAGTGACTCAAGAGTTCTTTGAAAGTCATTTAATTAGGATAAGGTAATTAGTTAGTTTGATTTATCTCTACGCATTATAGTTTCTCATTTTAATGCTCATAAATACTACTATAAAATGTGTAACTATGGTATCAGTTTTTGTAACTGCTACATTACATATGAAGGAGTTTAGCTTGATATGTGGACGACGCAACATGGAACAATTAGGAATTGTTAGAAGAAGCTTTGAAGAAGAATTGCTCAACTGAGCTGAAACAGATACACACGTGTAGATATATACTCAGTATCCAATAGTTAGTTATCAACTAACTATAATTATACTAACACCCCTAACTTCTAGATGTATACACTTAGGTCCCTATCATATATACATCTATACAATTAACTCCTCATTTCACTACTCCCCCGCAAGCTGGAAGGTGTAAAATATTTAACACACCAAGCTTGCTAAGTAGAAACTGATGCTGTGGAGATGCTAATCCTTTAGTAAAGATGTCAGCTTGCTGAAGGTGCGTGGGTATATACTGAGTGCACAATATGCCTTCTTTGAGTTTCTCCCTGATAAAGTGACAGTCTATTTTAATGTGCTTCGTACGTTCATGAAAGATTGGATTAGCTGCAATCTGAATTGCTGCCTTACTATCTGAGAACAACCTAGCTGGTTGTTGAATTGGAGTTCCAAGTTCTGCAAACAGACCTCTCAACCACACAATCTCAGCCACTGCAGATGCCATGCTTCTGTATTCTGCTTCAGCACTACTTTTAGACACTGTATGCTGCTTCTTGGACTTCCAAGAGATCAAAGAATCCCCAAACTTCACAAGATAGCCACTAACTGATGTTCGACTCATAGGACATGCTGCCCAATCTGAGTCACAAAATCCAACCAAGGCTGCTTCCTGATGTCTTCGCATGATCACCCCCATTCCTGGTGCTTGTTTAAGATATCTTACTACGCGAGTAGCAGCATCCATGTGAGACTTCTTTGGGGCTTGCATAAACTGACTTAGAACTTGTACTGCATAGCTAATGTCTGGTCTAGTAACTGTAAGATATAGCAATTTCCCAATTAGTTTTTGATAGCTAGTGACATCTCTCAAGGCAGGATCAAGATCTTGACTTCCAACTCCTTTGTCATACTCAATAGAAGTCAGTTTTTGATTAAGTTCTAGAGGAGTGACATCAGGTTTAGCACCACTCAGCCCCATTTCTGAAATAAGCTCTATAGTGTATTTCCTTTGATTGAGGAGAATACCCTTTTGGGATCTTAATACTTCAATTACTAGAAAGTATCTTAATTCTCCCAAGTCTTTCACCTTGAACTTCTTATGTAGCACTGACCTTGCTTCATCAGTAAGCTGCATACTGCTTCCTGTTAGCAATAAATCATCCACATATATCAAGATTATCACTATATCATTTCCAGCCCTTTTTGTGAACAAGGAATAGTCATATGAACTTTGGCTGAACCCTGCACTTATCAAGGCTTCTGTGAGCTTGAGATTCCACTGTCTCGATGCTTGTTTAAGTCCATAAAGAGACTTAAGCAGCCTACAAACCTTGTTCTCCCCCTGGCTTTGAAAGCCTTGTGGTAGGTCCATATACACTTCCTCTTCTAAGTCTCCTTGTAAAAATGCATTGAAAACATCCATCTGAAATAGATGCCAATCCTTGGAAGCAGCTAATGCAATCACTGATCTAACTGTCACCATCTTAGCCACAGGTGAGAAAGTTTCATGATAGTCCAGTCCTTCTTGTTGATTGTATCCTTTGGCAAAAAGTCGAGCTTTAAATCTTTCTACCTCTCCATTGGCTTTATACTTGATTTTATAGAACCATTTTGAGCCTATAGAAGATTTCCCTGGTGGCAGATCCACCACAACCCAAGTTTTGTTGTCCTCCAATGCTTGAATCTCTTGTTTCATAGCTTGTATCCATCTGTCATCCTCCACTGCTTCCTTGAAATTATGTGGCTCTGCAACAGTTGAAAAATCCAATATGTAGTCCTTGTAGTGCTGTGACATTAGCATAGGATAGGAAGTTTGACATTGGATAAAGGCATTGTGAGTTCTTCTTTCCACCAACTAAATAATCTTGCATCCAAATAGGAGGAGCCTTGGTTCTTGTTGACTGTCTAGTAGGAGCAGAAGTTGTATGTGTAATTGAGGGATCAACTGGAGTAACTGCGTCTAATATCTGGCCTGCATCTGATACTGGAATCACTGCATCTGATATCTGGCCTGCATCACTTCCTGATAAGTCTTCATTATCAACTATATCATGATCAGCTCCATCTAGTAAATCTGCATGTTCTTCTGATTCTTCATTGCTGTCACTTGCATCTTGAGTGACATCTGCAACTGCATCTGTGTTGTTTGCTTCCTCCATTTGTGCTACCTCAAACACATCATCTAAGTGCCCAGGTAGATGATTGTTAGGCATGGGTTGCTGATGCTGTGGAGTAAGAAAAGGAAATACTGATTCTCTAAATATGACATCCCTGCTTACAAAAAAACTGTTAGTCCTTCGAACAAATAGTCTATATCCCTTTTGAGTAGTGGAATATCCCATCAAGACTGCTTCTCTGGCTCTAGGACCAAATTTGTCTTCCTTGACTACATTTGTGGCATAACATAGACATCCAAAGACCTTTAGATGTGATAATGATGGTTGTCTTCCATACAATGATTCAAAAGGACTCTTACCATCTAATACCTTAGTGGGCAATCTGTTTATGAGATAAACAACTGTTTGAACACATTCTCCCTAGAATCTACTTGGTATGCCAGCTTGAAATTTCAAGGCCCTTGCTGTATCTAAAATATATCTGTGTTTTCTCTCAGCCACTCCATTTTGCTGTGGAGTGTGCACACAGCTGCTCTGGTGAATGACTCCATGTCTTGTCAAGTAATCATTCCACTGATGGTTAAAGAATTCCTTCCCATTATCTGTTCTAACAGTTTTAATACAAACACCAAACTGATTCTGCACCATACTAAAAAATTGTTTGAGGAATATAATTATTTCACTTTTCAATTGCATAAGAAAAATCCAGGTTGCTCTAGTAAAATCATCAACTACTGTAAGGAAATAGTGCTTATTATCATGAGTAGCTACCTAATAAGGTCCCCATACATCCATGTGCACCAGTTGAAAAGGTGCAGTACTTAAATGTTCAATATTTGGAAAAGCTAGCTAATGCTGCTTGGCTAATGGACAAACAGAACACTTGTTGTGTATAACATTGTCTATCTTATTATGCAGAAAAGAAATATGGTGCATTACTGGTAATGAAGGATGTCCTAATCGTTTGTGCCAGAGTTCTCCAGTATCTTTGTCTTTATTTCTCTCCATTGAATTGATATGAGCAGCTATCTGTGTTGTTCTCCTTCCTCTTATCAGATAAAGATCACCAGTCTCCTTACCAATCCCCTTCACCCTGCCAGTGTAAAGATCTTGAAATACACATATTTTGGGCAGGAATAGAGCACCACACTGTAAGTCCATAGTCAACTTTGAGATTGACATTAAGTTGAACTTAAAATCTAGGACATACAACACATTGTCCAGTTTAGTTTCTGCAGAAATTTGTGTACTACCAACATGTGTAACATCAGTACTATCCCCATTTGGTAGTCTCGCCTTTTCTCTTTTGTGATTATCTATGTTCTTGACATCTTGAAGTAGATCTAATGATGATGTTATGTGATGTGTGGCCCCTGAATTCACTATCCAATTATCATTACACACTTTTGCAGTAAGAGATACAATGTTACCTGCCATGTTTGCTTGTGTCTGTGTATCTGAAGCTGCAACATCTCTATTAAGCAGGTGAAGTATCTGCTGGTACTGTGCCTCAGTAAAGAAATAGTCTCCTTTCTGCAGTGTTGTTCCTTGTGAGTTTGAAGATCCTGATAACTCCACATTGTTGGCTGCAACATAATGTCCCTTGGGCCTATACTCCTTAGATTGATAACTCTTCTTTCCTCTGAAATCCTCAGGATATCCAATTATTTTGAAGTAGTTCTCCTTAGTGTGGCCTTTCATATGACAATGCTCACACTGTAGGAACTGTTTCTTCCCTCGAAAACCTTGACCTCTCCCAACTTGCATTGCCATAGGATCTACCTTCTCTGCCATAGCACTGCCTCCCACAGACTGTTGGCTCTCATCCTGTGTGATCATGGCATATACCTGATTTAGTGTTGGTTCAGTCATCTTCATCAAAATTTTCCTTCGAGCTTGATCATATGTGTCATTCAATCCATCCAAAAACTGCATCAATCTCTGTTGGTGCAGTTGCACAACATATTCCTTCGATTTCTTACAACCACAATTTGGAGAAGGTACAAGCACATCATATTCAGCCCATAGTTCCTTTAATTTTGTGAAATATACAGCAACAGAATCAGATCCCTGTGTCAACCTAGAGATTCCTCTGTGCAATTGGAAAATTCTCACTCGATTTACTTTGTCAAAGCGTTCCTGAAGATCCTCCCACACTGCATGTGCGTCAGAGGCATAGATTATACCACTTAGTAGATCCTTCGATACTGAGTTCATAATCCATGAATGCACTATAGCATTGCATGTCTCCCATTCTTCATGCAATTCATCTGGAAATGAAGCCTTGAGACATGTTCCAGTAATGAAACCTAATTTGCACTTTGCCTTCAAAGCAAGGCGCATAGATCTACTCCATAATCCATAGTTTTCAGATCCTATGAGTTGAATTGGAATCAACACCAATCCAAGAGTATCGGACGGCTGTAGAAACAAAGGATGAGTGTAATCTATCTTCGTTTTTTCCGTCATTATCGTACAATTTCAAGCTCAAATAGTTCAGAGAAAAAAAAGGAGAAAGTTCGATTAACTTTCTGATGAACTGAGAACAGAGTCACGAGATATTAGCTACTTACTGAATCGAGCTTACAGATCTTCCTCCATAGCTCTGATACCATGTTAGAAGAAGCTTTGAAGAAGAAGAAATTATTCTTATTAATTTCTCAACTGAGCTAAAACAGATACACACGTGTAGATATATACTCAGTATCCAATAGTCAGTTATCAACTAACTATAATTATACTAACACCCCTAACTTCTAGATGTATACACTTAGGTCCCTATCATATATACATCTATACAATTAACTCCTCATTTCAATATTTTTTTTCCAAACTTAAGGTGTTTGCCCAAGTTTTTAGAAAAAAAGTGCTTTTCAGTAAAAATAGAAGGAATTAGAAAAGTAGTTTTTTCCCAAAAGTGCTTTTGAGAAAATACACTTAAAAACACTATTGAAATGTTAGGCCAGATATTAATTGCTACTCAAAACTGCTTTTTAAATTGAACCACAAGTAGTTTCTCACCAAAAATATTTTTTAGAAAAGTACTTTGTAAAATAAACTGATTCTAGAAGTCCGGCCAAACATGCTATAAATGATTGGAACGTAACGGAAGTTTAACTAGTTCGTGTGTTATACGTGAGCATGAGTATTAATTAGTACTGCTTTAAACTTATAGGAGTACGTAATATCTGAAATTTTTTATTACTATAGATTTTCGTTTATTTGATCGGTACTCCTTCTGGTCCACAATAAGTAATTTTTTTGCCTTTTTTTTGTGGTCCAAAATAATTGATTTTTCTAGATTTTCAAGAATGAATTGATTTTTTTTCCTACATTGCCCCTGAAGTAAATAGTGTTGGAGTATGTGTTAGGAGTGTTTAAATGAAGAGATAGTAAAGGTTAATATGGTCAATTTCATTACTAATTAATGTTAAAAGATGGATTTCTTAATATGTGTGAAAACAGCCAAAAAATTACTTATTTTGGACCGGAGGGAGTAGCATTTAAGTATGCTTCTTTCCCAATGGATTAGTTATATATGTCACTTTGGTATTATCGGTATAAGAATAAGTTCGCTAAATTAGATTAACATGACAAAACTGACACAAGTTTCCCAAAAAAATTGAAGAAAAACTTTTTCTCCTTCTTATTCTTCCTCTTCTTGCTCCTTCTTTCTTTCACCTATAACCTATTAGCCTTTCAATTCGAGGAAATTAGTTAACTACCTGCTTTATATAGGGCGAAAAATATTTTTCACATTGAAAATTTGTCAAATTAATGCATAAACAATTTGGACTAGAGCATGAACCCATTAGGATTACTTGGTGACTACTCCACCTAAACACTAATTCATGCCTATAAATAAGGCTACATACGTCATTCAAAAATCATCTGAGCAATTTCATAAACTCTTGGAATATGCACAAAGAGATCAAATATACGATCTCCGAAATTTCATAAAACTCTTGAAATATTCATTAAGAGATCAAAGACATGCATGTCAAATATGTCTTGCTCAAAGTTCTAGTAACATTCAAGATCCAAATGGATTGCTGCTACATGCTTTTGACCATCAAATACATCAGGAGATGCATATCTGTAACGACCCGACCGGTCGTTTCGAGAGTTATAACCCCGTTCCCCCCCTCCATTTCCTGCTTCATTCGTGTTCTTCAGCTATATTATCATATACCGGGTTAGTTGGTTCGGGACCGGAGTGGTTTCGAAGTGAATTGAGACACATAGTCTCTTATTTGAAAACTTAAGTTGGAAAAGTTGACCAGATGTTGACCTATGTGCAAATAACCTCAGATTTGAATTTTGATGGTTCAGTTAGCTCCGTTAGGTGATTTTGGACTCAAGAGCGCGTCCGGAATGTGATTTGGAGCTCCATGGTAGCATTAGGCTTGAATTGGTGAAAGTTAGAATTTTGGCGATTTTGGCCGACAGTGAAAATTTTGACATCGGGGTCGGATTGGATTTCTGAAAGTTGGAGTAGGTTCGTGGTGTCATTTCTTACTTGTGTGCAAAATTTGATGTCATTCAACCGGGTCGGTTTAGGGTCGTGGCAAAAATGCCATGTCAACAAAGATAATAAAATATTAAACTAAGTTAAAAATAAAATAAATAAAAACTTGAATAGGCAAAAAGTAAAAATCCAATCTAGTAGAATAGTTAATTTCTAAGTCCCCGTCAACGGCGCCAAAAACTTGTTGCTCCCAAACGCACACGCAAGTATACGTGGTCGACAAGTAATATAGGATTGTAAGTTCAGATATCGTACCCGCAAGGACTTGTGATGAACTATCAACCAAATTAAACCCAAACAATTAATCTATTCAAGCGAATATTAAAGTAATGAATATTTAACTAAAGATAATCTAGAGTAGTAAACTATGAAATAAAGGAAACAAATTGGCAAATTATAGAGACGAATTCAATGTGAGTGAATATTCTAGAGCTATGGGTTAGCTAACAATCCCGTTGAGTTTTTCACTTAATCGTCTAATTAATTTATCTGGTTTATTGGTTGACAAGGTTAATATTGCTCGTAGCCTTCTCCCGAAGTACAACTCGCCTATTCAAGCTAATCTAACGCCTATATTCCTATGGAATTAGAATAAACAAGAACGCATTAATAATTCCTGTATAGTAACCACGCAAAGAGATTAGGTATATTCCTATCCTAACCGCAAATCCGTCCCCCCCCCCCCCCCCAGAGTTAAGATCTTGCTCTACTCAATCTTATATGCAATTTCGAATTCCCTCTCCCGAGTTCAATTCTAGATTCGTAGATAGTATTCAATTGGTGATCAAGCAATCAAATAATTAAGCGCAAGATTGAGTAAATAAACCAATATGATAAAATAATAAGAACAATTCAAGCTTCAAACTACAACGTTCATGTAGCACCCAAAACTCTAGAACTAATAAACTATGAAATTAAAGAAGAGAAGAAAAGAAAAACTAGTTAGAAGCCTCCTCCAAGAGTGGGTTGTGTTCTTCTACGTGAATTCTCATCCAAAATATGTTAGCTACCTCCAAAGTGGCGTCTCCCCCCTTCACAAATAAGTTTAGTCTTGCTTTTATACGTGTTGGGTAGGTCTAGGGTCGAAATAACTGTGCCCCAGACGAAATTGGAGAAAATTCACGTCACTGGCGCCCTCCACGGCGCTGCCATTTTTTTGGTTACTGTTTTTGGCGCCACAGGTAGGGCTAGGCGCCACCTGTGGCGCTGAAATGTCCAACTTTCCTGTTTTTGTCCGTTTTGGCTCTAATTTCTTACATTCCGCCCCCGATTGCTCCCGGATCATTCCTACACATAAAAACACATCAAATTAACATAAATCAACACATTTCACATCATAAATCCACGAAACAAAAGTAAGATATGAATATACTTTAAGCGAAACATCAACTATTATGCAATTCTTGGTTTAGAGAAGGGTTGTTCAGTTGAGGAGATAAGAAAGGCATACCGCAAGCTTTCTTTGAAAGTTCATCCTGATAAAAACAAGGCTCCGGGTTCTGAAAAGGCATTTAAGAAAGTATCCAAGGCATTTAAGTGTTTGAGTGATGATGATTCAAGGAGGCAGTATGATGAGACGGGTATGGTTGAAGAATTTGAGTTTAATCAGCAGTATAATTTTAGACATCGGAGGAGAAGAATGGAGCATGAGTATTTTGAAGATGATTTTGATGATGAAGAGATTATAAGGGAAGACTTATGTCTGCAGGACAAGAACCAATGTCCATTAACGGAGAAAGGATGTAGGTTCCTCCAGGCCTTACTTAATTCTCCTCCTTCAATTGTTACCGTTTTAATCATTTTCTTACTTGCTTATATTCCTTTCTCGGAGCTTGAATATTCTTTGCAGAAAAACTACTTTTATCAGTTTGAGAAGGTGACAGATAATATGGGGTTGTGTTTTTTCTTAAATCGGCACAATTTGATAAGAATTATCCTCTTGGTAGTCCTGCTCGAGAGAAAATTGAAGACCGTGCTATTAGAGATTACAAAAATACGCTTGAACGTTACTGTCATATAGAACTACAGAGACGACAATGGAACAGGAACCACCCAACACCTCACTGTGACAGGCTTCAAAATTTTGGAATAGCTAATTGAGGTCAGCTTAGTTTCTTCTGTCTCTTTCTGTTCTATGTTCTGCTGAAGACGATTTTCTGCTTTGATCAATGACTTTATAATTGTTTTACATTTTATGAACTTCTATATCAGCTTTAGAAACTAAATAATTCAACATCCAGTCAGTAAATTACGCATTAAATGCACCATTCTCGATATTGAGACATGCCTATTCATCCCGACTTGTATAAAAATATGCATCCAGAACAGGAAAACATATCTCACATTGAGGTTACCAAAGACTGGTCAAAGGGGGCAACTGAACTTCCCTAAATTATGATAGTAAAAAGACTTGAGATGGATGAGTGTATTCCTCCTCACTCACTCCCCCAGTCCCCCTAGTCCCTGACCTACTACAACAGTACTTTAATCTGGGAATATACACAGAGACAGACACATACAGAGACACTAACACATATCCAATAAAGAAACCAAATTCTGGGTCATCAATGTGTGAGGAAAAATAAGGGGATTATCCATAAGGTTTGTATTTATTTCTTGTTTATTGATTCAGATTTATTTACTTGAGTTTAGGTGGAGTTATTCTATTGTGATTTCTTTTTAAACGCTGTAAGGAGCATGTACCTGTGGATATGCTCAAGAATAAAATCTGGACATTTAAGCAATTGAGATAAGCAAGGACACACCAACTTATTTTCTTTTCAGCGATTGCAATCTTTCAACCACTGTTTGCTCATTCTCCTAGTGAATATAAGATGACATAGAAATGCTGTTTGCTTTTACTCTGTCAGTCCCATTTTAACTTTCACTTTAGTTTGTGTTGATATAATTTTTTTTTTTTTTTTATGTAATGGAACCATTTATTGCAACTCAACTTTGTTGAATGTTAGATTACAGTTCGCTAAAAATATTATCTTTTGGAAAAGAAATTATCAGCTGCAACTCAAAATTGTTGAATGTTAGTGCAATAGTTCTATTGAAATCTGTGGAATGTTTGTGCATTAATTCTATCGAAGTCCTCCTTTTTGTCCTGCTGTGGAGAAGGAATCTGCCTTTAGACTTCTGAAAGTCAGTTTTATCTATTAAGATCTTGAATAGAGAATCTAACACCAGATTAAGCACTTAATATAAATTAATTTCAGATTACCTGTAATCAGTTCTTATGAGTCTAACTAGGACCAAGATAAGAACAAAATCATGACACATCAATAAATTACCACAAATCTAATAATAATAAGTTTTCTGCCATAGGTGGTTCTATATGTTCACTATTTACTTGCTAAAAATGTTACGACCCCAGTTCGCTCTCCGTGAACTATCGTGACGGCACCTAGTCTCTACGACTAGGTAAGCCTAACAAATTGCAGAAAAAGAAATAACAGAATAAAACTAGCCAAAAAACTGCGGAATAACATAATGAAACATTTAAGATGCCGCTCGGCATATACAATACAAACTCTCAAACTGAAACTACATTTCCCCAAATCTGGAATCTCATGAAATCACAAGCTGTGGAATAACTATAGTGTTCTAACTCCAGAGTGTCTAAACAAAAGAAAAGTACAAAAGGGCTATAACTAAAAGAGAGTAGATAGGGACTCCTCGGTCTGCGAACGCGGCAGATATACCTCAAAGTCTCTAGAGATCGCCTCGCCTCGCTAACGATATGGCTGAGTCGGTGTACCTGGATCTGCACACGGGAAAACATATGCAGGAAAGGGCATGAGTACACCACAGCGGTACCCAGTAAGTGCCAAACCTAACCTCGGTCGGGTAGTGACGAGGAAGGTCAGGGCCCTACCGGTTATAAAATATAAGCAAGGTAAGACAGTGTAAGGTGCAACAGTATAATCAAAACAATATCAGAAAATGAGAAGAAAATCAGAGACAAATATACACTCAGTACACAGAAACATCGCCAGGGGATCTCCCGGAATCCCATCCCGTAGTCCCAAACGTAAATACTCGGGGATCTCTCAGTATCCTCAATATATGTGCTAGTGATCTCTTGGTATCCCGAGGATCTCTTGGTATCCTCAATATATGTACCGGGAATCTCTTGGTATCCCGAGGATCTCTTGGTATCCTCAATATATGTGCTGGGGATCTCTTGGTATCCCGAGGATCTCTTGGTATCCTCAATATATGTGCTGGGGATCTCTTGGTATCCCGAGGATGTCTTGGTATCCTCAATATATGTGCTGGGGATCTCTTCGTATCCCGCACTACAGTCAAAATCAATATATGTACAGGGGATCTCCTGGAATACTCATCTGTAGTCCCAAAATAAAAACACAACAATATCAAGGAAAGAATCCACAATTTCATTCAAGTCCGTACCAAGAAACAGAGATTTCTATTCTAACATGCTGCACAGAGTTCACATAAATAGTTTAAGCAGATAGGACAATTAATACACTTAAGCATACTTCCCTAAACTACGCAGTAGGCTTAAAATACAAGTGATGTTCAAGAAGAAAGAAACACAGTTAATTTACTTAATGAATAACGGGTTTCCAACAATTAGCACGTGTACGCACTCATCACCTCACGTACACGGCATTCATATAACAACAATACCAAATCCTAGGGGGAATGTCCCCCACACAAGGTTAGACAAGCCACTTACCTCGAACCAGCTCAATCAAATCTATACCACGTTCTTGCCACGAGTATCCGACTCCAAATGGCCCAAATCTATTCAAAGTAATTGCATGATGTAAATAACACTTCAAATAACTAATTCAACTAATTAATTCTAGGCTACTACGCGAAATTAGGAAAAATAACCAAAACGCCCCCTCCCCCCCAGGGCCCACATCTCGGAATCGAGTAAGATTTACAAATTCAGAATCCTCATACTCTCACGAGTTCATTTATACCAAAATTATTCCAATCCGGCATCAAAATCTAGATCAAAACCCCAAATTTAGGCCTAAGAACTTTTCTCCACTTTTCCTCAATTTTTTCATCCCAAATCCGAAAGTAAATGATAAAACTAAGATTAGATTATAGGAATACAACAAGAAAGGGATTAGCAATCGTTACCCACTGATTTCCTCTTCAAAATCCTCCCAAAATCGCCCTCACCCGAGCTCCAAATCGATTTTCTAACTTTTGATTTCAAACCCTCGAAATATCTTATTTCTGCCCAGCAAATCCGCTTCTGCGGCCATGGGACCGCACCTGCGGTCCCGCTTCTGCGGAACTAAAGTCGCATCTGGGACAATTCATTAAAAACCCAGCTTCCGCACCTACGACCACTTTTACGCAGATGCGGTGCCGCTTCCGCGATGAAGCGCCCGCTTCTGCGGTCCCTGCTGGATCTCCTCTTTTTGCGCTTCTGCGATGCTAGCACCACTTCTACGGCTCCGCACCTGCGGGCCCCAACCGCAGGTGCGGTTAGGACAGAAGATCAGCAGCTTCAGCTGCCCCAAGCCACTTCCAATTCTTCCGACAACTCTCCGAAATCATCTCGAAGCTCCTGGGACCTCAACCAAAAATACGAATAAGTCCTATACCCCTATTCAAACTTGTACCAACTCGGAACACTCAAAAGAACAGCGAATCATCAAAACACCCTCGGATTCAAGCCTAAGGATTCTAAAACTTCAAATTTCAGCTTTTGATCAAAAAGTCTATCAAACCTCATCCAAATTACCTGAAATTTTGTACACGCGTCCCAAATTAAACAACGAACCTATTCCAACTTCCGAAATTCCGTTCCGACCCCGATATCAAAATCTCACTATCGAACCGGAAACTTCAAAAATTAGACCTTGGGAATTTCAAGCCTAATTTAGCTACGGACCTCCAAAACACAATCCGAACACGCCCCTAAGCCCGAAATCACCCAACGCAGCTAACAGAACCGACGAAATTCCATTCCGAGGCCGTCTTCACACTGCTCCGACTACGGTCCAAATTTTAAAGCTTAAACTCTTATTTAGGGACTAAGTGTCCCAAAACTCTCTGGAACTCCAAATAAATCCTCCCGGCAACTCACAATAGCAGAAACAAACACGGTGAAAGCAGTTAATATGGGATTGGGGCGTCAAATTCTTAAAACGACCGACCGGGTCGTTACAAAAAACTCCGGAATTTCATACTTTTTTCATTTGTTCCACCGGTTTTCAAATTTATTGCTCTACAAAAGGTGGTTGTTAAATTTTTTCCTATATGAGGGTTGTGATTAGCCCCTATATAACATCACCTCGGTCTTCACAACTCCTTTGCATTTTCAATCTATAAGGCTTGGTTTGTACATTTATCAAACTCGTAAACTCGTAAACAATTTGATATCACGGCAGCTCCTCAATGCTCCATTTGCTTGGAAGACGTTATAGATAACGATGGGAGGTCAATTGCCAAACTTGTATGTGGTCACGCTTTTCATTTGGGTATTCGCATATGTCTAATAGTTGTATGTTTCATTTTGTATTGGTTAATTAAGCTAGATCTGCTGTCTTTGTTTCTTTTTTTTTCTTTTTTTTTTTTACTTTATTTATGATTAAGAATTTTTTTTAGACTTGTTAATGAAGATGTTTTAATGAACTATTCCAGGAATTTCTTCGCCCAATTTTCTTCTTCTTTTAATTCTTAATTTTTTTTTATGAAACTTCTCTCTCTCTCTATCTCTCTCCCCCCCCCCCCCCCCCCTGATTTAGCCCTTTTAGAAGAATTATTACGAAAAGTTTGTACAGATGAAAAAAGTATGTTTTAATGTGTAGTTGATTTAAGACGTTTTGTTCTCAGAAAAATCAAGTGTCTTAATGTTGTTTTTATAACTAAAAAGATGTTTATAAGAAAGTGCTTCAAACAAACGCTTCCAGAAAAGGGAAGAAAAAAGGGAACAATAAAAAGTTGAATCCGTACCTATTGTGTGAGAGACTTTTGACAAATATTGAAACCATAATACTAGTCATTTTTGGTCAAGTAGGGTTTTCAATACTCATTTAAAGCAGTTCACTAGTTTTTTTTTTTTGGTTAAGCTATCCACTCGAGCTTTCAGCTCCTGCAGACCTCCGTGATGAGGGGATTGGCTTTCAATTGTCTGCTTTTCCTTTATTTATGTATTTTGTTAACATATAAGATTGTTTTCCTCCTTGTCGTACACGAATTCTTTTTTTTTTTTTTTATGATAAATGATAGAGTAAAAATCTTTTGGAGAAATAAAATTGCTCAAGTAGAATCTATAAATATATAAATGTTTGTGAGTGGCCCCGTGTATGTTTATTAATATTGATTTTGGATGCAGATTGTATAGGGTCTGAGTTCAATGCCTGGAGATTAACGCGTTGCTTGAATTGTAGGGAGATTGAAGACGGAAGCTGGCTGTTTCCAGAAGGTTAGGGACTTGATGAACAGCATGATGATGAGGAAGAGAGTGAGGAGGCAGATGAGCCTGAACCGGTAATTTAATAGATCATTTACCATTTTCATCTTCGTTTTGACATATATATAGTTAAATCATATTGGATTCTCCTTCTACTTTTTATAATTTTGTAACATCTCTCTCATTTTTATTTAGCTTTTTTTCTTTCTGATTTGAGTATTGATATATTGGCAGGCGTGTTTTTACAAGTGATACTGGTTAATTAGGTTTTATTTTCTTTGTGAATTGAGTTGAATCGTGTAGCTATTGCTATGTATAAAAAGGACAGAAAGATAAGAGAATAAAAAGTTGTTTGTCATTCAGCATAAAAATAGGAAATGAGAATACAAGGTACTAAATAGGACTCCTCTGCTAGGACACTTGGCAGCCAACTACATAGGCCACAATAAGGGACTTAAACATAAATAACTAGGGACTAAAGTAATATAACTAAACAAAGACTCCACAACAGAAATAAGAAAACTAGCCTTAATAATCCAACTACCCTTCTTGTTACTCCCCGCTCGTAACAATCCCATCCTCCATTAAAGAACCTTGATGACAGTCAAGGTTGAAATGTAGGGAACTGAGAACGAAGGATATTAATATCCTCCCAGGTTGCTTCTTCAGGAGATAAGTTCGCCCACTGCACCAATACCTCAGTTGCCGCCTTATTCTTCTTCTTCACCATGCATCGATCCAAGATTGCCACTGGTTCCACCAAAATTTGGCCTTCATTGTTACAGATTGGGGGATCAATCAATGCTACAGTTTGATTTCCAACCTCCCTCTTAAGTTGTGACACATGAAACACAGGGTGAATCTTTGACCCGGCGGGTAGTCGAAGCTCATAAGCCACATGGCCAATTCGTCACATAATCTGATATGGGCCGTAGAATTTCGAAGCTAGCTTTAAATTCTTACGAACAACTACTGACGTCTGTCGATAAGGTTGCAATTTGAGGTATACCCAGTCCCCTTCTTCAAAAACTCTCTCTGTTCTTTTTGAATCTGCGTAAAGCTTCATCCTTTCCTGAGCCTTCTTTAAATTCTCTTGCAGAACTTTGCTCATGATTTGCCTTTGTTTCAACATTTCATCCACGGAGTTCACTTTGGACTGAGCCACCAGCTCAAATGTAGGTAAAGGAGGATCATACAATGCCTTAAAAGGAGACATTTGAATTGCAGAGTGATAGGTCGAGTTATACCAAAATTCTGCTAAGCTCAACCATTTACTCCAATTTGCTGGTTTATGACCCGTCATACAGCGAAGGTAACCTTCCAAACACCTATTGAGCCTTTCCGTTTGTCCGTCTGTCTGTGGATGATAGGCGGAGCTTAACTTAATTTGCACTCCCATGCCCTGAAAAAGCTCCTTCCAGAATAAGCTAACAAATACAAGGTCCCTATCAGAGACAATTGACACTGGGTTCCCATGTAACTTAAGAATGTTTTCAAGAAAAACTTGAACTATTTGAGATGCTGTATAAGGGTGGGATAAGGCTACAAAATGTGCATGCTTGGTGAAATGATCCACTACCACAAAGATTACCTCTTTCCCTCCTGATTTAGGAAGCCCTTCGATGAAATCCATAGTAATATGTTCCCATGCTCTAGAAGGAATAGGCAAGGGTTGAAGGAGACCTGGGTATGCAACATTCTCCCCTTTGTTTCTTTGGCAATTGTCACATTCAGACACAAACTGTTTAACATTTGACAAAAGACCAGGCCAATAGAACAATGCTCTCAGCCTTTGCTGAGTTGCAAAGACCCCTGAATGTCCTCCCCATGTTGTGAGGTGCATAGCTTCGATCAATTTCTACCTGTAATGTCCACCATTGCCAATCCAGATTTGCCCTTTGTGCCTTGAAATTCCTTTTTGTAGCAATACATCCGGTATAGAATTTGCATCAAGCAACAAACTCGACAACACCTTGGAGACTTCAGAGTCTCCTTCATAACTGTTGAGGACTTCTTGCACCCAAGCTGGTTGCACCAATGTCATTGCTTGACAATCAACTTCCTTTTCAAATATGCGAGACAGGGCATCAGCTGCAACATTTTCACTTCCTTTTCTATAATGAATCTCATAACTAAGCCCAAGTAGCTTAGTCAAGCCCTTGTGTTGCAATGAAGTAGTCACTATCTGATCCTTTAGGTATTTTAGACTGAAATGATCAGTTTTAATAAAAAAATGAGCTCGTTGAAGGTAATGAAGCCATTTCTGAATAGCTAACAGTAATGCAATCAACTCCTTCTCATAAGTCGATAGCCCAAGATGTTTTTGCCTAAAGCTTGACTTATAAAAGCTATAGGACGTCCTTGTTGCATTAAAACTGCACCCACTCCAGTTCCACAAGCATCAATTTCCACAACAAAATGCTTAGTGAAATCTGGAAGGGCCAAAACAGGTGCTTGTATCATAGCCTGCTTTAAGGCTTCAAAAGCTTGTGTTGCCTCTTCATTCTAGTTGAAAGCACCCTACTTTAGTAAGTTAGACAAAGGCCTACTTATGGTGGCAAAATGTCGAATGAACCTCCGATAGTATCCTGTAAGCCCAAGGAAACCACGAAGGGCTTTGATGCTGTTGGGCCTGGCCCAATTCACCATGGCCTCGATCTTAGAGCTGTCAATGCTAACCCCCTTCCCAGATATAATGTGTCCCAAATATTCAATTTGGGCCTGACCAAAACTACTTTTGGATAATTTCGCGAACAACTGATTAGTTCGCAAAACTTCAAACATAATTTTCAGGTGAGCCTCATGGTCCCCCAGTGTAGCACTATAAACAAGAATATCATCAAAGAAAACCAAAACAAATTTTCTAAGATGAGGGCCGAATACCTTATGCATTAGTGCCTGAAAAGTTGCTGGGGCATTAGTGAGCCCAAAAGGCATTACCCGAAATTGCCAAAGGCCATGATGGGTGCGGAATGCTGTCTTGAATTCATCCTCTTCGCGCATGCGAATTTGATGATATCCAGAACGTAAATCCAACTTTGAAAAGAAATTAGCTCCATGCAACTCATCCAAGAGATCTTCTACCACCGGAATGGGATACTTATTCTTAATCGTGATGTCATTCAATTTGCGGTAATCTACACACATTCTCCAGGATGCATCTTTTTTCTTCACCAAGATGACAGGTGAAGCAAAACGGGACGAGCTTGGAACCACTGTGCTGGCTTGTAACATTTCCTGCACTAGCTTTTCAATCACATTCTTTTGCTCGTAAGAGTAGCGATAGGGCCTTTGGTTCACAGCTTTTGCTCCAGGGACAAGCTCAATAATGTGATCACAGCTTCGTCTAGGAGGTAACCCTTTGGGTTCTTGGAATACATCTGTATAATGAGTTAGCAGTTTATTAAATTGAACTGGAACTGGGCTGACATCAGTACTCTCCATAGAGTTCATTTGGGCGTGGGCCACAAAACTGCAAAAACTCCCCTTTAGTAATTTGGTCATAGACTTGAGGCTAGTAGGAGATATCTGAGAACTTTCCTTGCTGCCAAAAAGAGTCACCACATCCCCATCTTTAATGAAGGAAACACTGTGAGGATTGGTATTTAACAAGATAGGAGTAACTGAATCGATCCAATCGATTCCTAACACAATATCACAACCTTTAACTCGCAGCCAACATAAATCAAAGACGAATTGATTGTTATCCCCCATTTCCTATTGAAACCCCGGGCTGAACTGATAACAAGGCATTTTATGCCCATTTGCCACTGAAACTTGCATTACACCTTTAATGGGCTCACCCATCAACCCAATTTCTTTGGAACAATTGGGTCAATGAAACTGTGGGTCGACCCACTGTCAATTAAAATGACTAGTGGAATTTTCTTGACCTTGCCCAAAATCTTAATTGTCGTGCGTGAGTTTCCCAGGCCCATAAGCACATTAATTGACACCTCCGTTTGCTCCTCATTTTCAGGTTGAACCTCCAATGGGGCCTCCTCCCCATCGTGAGCTGTTCCTGAGCCTTCCCCGACTTCCAACTCACCAGAAAGGAAGTGAAACAACTTAGGCTTACATTGATGCCCTGGAAAATAATGATCGTGGCACTTGAAACACAAATTCTTTTCACGGAGCTCATTCAATGATACATTCTTTGGCACCAGTTGTTTGTTTGGTCCATTGGTCAGTAGTTTAGGGGGTATGGAAGAAGGTAAGGCTGGGATGGTTCTTGTGGTGGGTATGGGTAAAGGAGATCTGGGGTGAGTGACTGTGTAACGAGGTTGTAAGTTTTTGTAGATGGCCTTCAAGGTTTGTTCATGCAATTTAGCAATTTCAATAGCATCCAACAAGGTTGTAATGCCCTCACCATAGGTTGTAAATCAGGTTTAAGCCCACCCACAAAACAAGAAACAAAATATGGTTCATTTAGAGTAGGATTAACCAACAACACGTAAAACCTTAATTCTTCAAAACGGGCCTGATAGCTTTCCACATCAGCCCATTGTTCCAATCTGTTGAACTCAGTAACAATGTCCATGGGCCTCAAATTTCCATAGCGACGACAGACATCCAAGCAGAACATTTCCCATGAAACTTGACCCCCATGGTCCATTATATATACGTCAAACCACGTATCAACCGTGTCTTTAATATGAATTGCCACATAATGCATTCTTAGCTCTGGAGGAATTTGATATAACTCAAAAAACCTCTCACAACGCCTAATCCAGCCCCTTGGATTATTGGTGTCAAACTCTGGAAAAGATAGTTTAGCCTTAGGGGCATTGAACATAGTCGTGGTGTTATTCTGAGATTGAGCTGGGGTGATATTGTTTTGTGGTAAGATGGTCGGAACTGGGTGAGATGAAAGATTGGTTGGTTGGTGAGATGGAAGGGAGGTGGGAAGAAATGTTGAAGTGGTCAAGGGAAGAAGAGTTGTAGAAGGTGTATTTGTTTGAGGGTTAACTGTATGTGGGAAACTAGCAAAGAAGGAAGCAGGGTTGGTGATGCTAGGGTAGCGAACAAGAGCTGGTGGCAAGGAAATTGATGGGCGTGGATTGAAGGGAGCTGGGGACAGGGTCATACCTCTTCCAACTTGAGTAAAGGTAGACCTAAACGATGCAGGGGTGAAAGAAGAAACAGAAGAAACTGATGCTGGGGTAAAAGGAGAAACTGCCGAGCGCAAGTTACCGCCCACTGACTCACCTCGATCCACCGATGACCCCCCTTGCAACAGTAAAGCCGGGGCCTGCATATGCGACATAGATTCCGATCACTGATTCGAACTCAGCTAACCCATTAGCCTTTCGATACGCCTGTTGTTCTCGTCGTGATGTTGAAGAGCTTCAGCGTCCTTACGAGCTTGAATTTCTTCCATTCGCTCAAGCTTTTTTTGAGTTTCAAGCATGAAAGGCCATCATCTGAGTTTCAAACTTTTTCCTATTATCGGCATCGTCCGCTGCTTTCCCTGACTGAGAGTTAACCATCGTCGGAGCAACCACGACGGAACGTCACTGCTCCGATACCAATATGTAGCTACTGCTATGTATAAAAAGGATAAAAAGGATAGAAAGATAAGAGAATAAAAAGTTATTTGTCATTCAGCATAAAAATAGGAAATGAAAATACAAGGTACTAAATAGGACTCCTCTGCTGACAGACTAGGACACTTGGCAGCCAACTACATAGGCCACATTTAGGGACTTAAACATAAATAACTAAGGACTAAAGTAATATAACTAAACAAAGACTGCACAACAGAAATAAGAAAACTAGCCTTAATAATCCAACTACCTTTCTTGTTACTCCCCGCTCGTAACAAATCGTCTGTAACTTCAAAGGTAAGATTTATTTAGAAAATATGTAACAAAGAACCCTAGGATGTCTAGGCCGCATTAAAAGAAAGGGTACATCAAAATTAAGAACTTCAAGATTTGAATAACGTGGTTTGCAATCTATGTTTGTTTCAAATATGTATAAAAAAAATAAAATAAAAAGGGGTACGATTACCAGCTTCCCTCCAAGGGTATTCGTGTTGGAGTCCGGAACCCAATTGTTGTTTTTTCGACTCAAAGTACATTAATAAGTGTAAAAAAAAAAAGTTACCTTTCTATATATAACGTCCAAATACAAGACGCTATACCTTAACGGTAACTTTTGCCATTAAGATATAGCGTCTTGTATTTGGACGCTATATAGTCTGACCATTTGACTGACATATATAGCGTGCTGAATTTTTATGCTATACATATGGCGTACAAAATCAGCACGCTATACCCCTGATTATAAAATCCCCAAGGGCCTTCTTCCCCGACAAGAACGAGTCCTCCCCCCATTTTTTTACTTCAATCTTGTTTCTAGTCCCCCCTGTCGTGTTTAAAAAAAAAATTGTGGCCCCCTCCCGTTACACAAAACGTTAAGAAGGTAGGTCCCACATTTTAGTAGAGCATCGTATTATTTTGGTTTCACTCCTTCGGACTCAAATTTTCACACAAAACACTACATCGAGGTATTTCGATTTAGTTTATGTCGAACCTTGTATAATAATGCATATTAGTTGATTGAATGTGTTTCCATGTCGTTTGTGTTTTATTTGCGAAACTAGTATGTTATATTTATCTGGACTTAGATATTAGTGTTCTAAAAAAATGTAAAATTGAGAAATAATTTTTTATGTTAATATGTGGATTTAGATATTAGTGTTTCCATGCCGTTTTGTGTTTTATTTGCGAAACTAGTATGTTATATGTATTTTTGTGAATGTTATGTGATTAAAATGTATTTGTTGTTTATATTTAGTTTAGATTATTTATTAGCGTAGTAAAATGTAGAACCTTTTAGCGTAGTAAACAGTAGACTATTTTAGCGTAGAATCCCTGTAGTTTAAGCATTTCTTATACTGGTAGATGAAAATATATTTGAACAATTAAATAATTAAAAATTAAGAATTTCAATTATAAAACAAACACACACAAAATTATCAAAAAATTAAATTTGACACACATAATTATTCATGATAGTTTGGTGCTACTGGGCCTCAAATATCGAGCCTGGAACCCAATAGGTATATATATTTTGTACAATTAAATAATTAAAAATTAAGAATTTAAATTATAAAAAAAACACACACACAAAATAATCAGAATATTGAAGTTGACACACATAATTATTCATGATAGTTTGGTGCTACTGGGCCTCAAATATCGAGCCTGGAACCTAATAGGTATATATATTTTGAACAATTAAATAATTAAAAATTAAGAATTTAAATTATAAAACAAACACACACAAAATTATCAAAAAATTAAATTTGACACACATAATTATTCATGATAGTTTGGTGCTACTAGGCCTAAATATCGATCATGGAACCCAATAGGTATATATATTTTGTATAATTAAATAATTAAAAATTAAGAATTTAAATTATAAAAAAAAACACACAAAATAATCAAAATATTGAATTTGACACAAATAATTATTCATGATAGTTTGGTGCTACTGGGCCTCAAATATCGAGCCTGGAACCCAGTAGGTATATATATTTTGTACAATTAAATAATTAAAAATTAAGAATTTAAATGATAAAACAAAGTCACAGAAAATTATCAAAAAATTGAATTTGATACACATAATTATTCATGATAGTTTGGTGCTATTGGGCCTCAAATATCGAGCCTGGAACCCAATAGGTATATATACTTTGTACAATTAAATAATAAACACACAATTAATGTTGTTTAATTTACAGTTGACGACATAGACGCGCCGCCTATACATCCCTGCCCTTACTCTCGTGAGCTATTAGTGCTTCAGGGCGATCATAGGTCCACCCATATATGGGAGGGAGAGTTACTGTCCCAGACTCTCCACGCTAGGAGAGTGGACGACCTGTGGGATTTTTTGAGGGGTAGGGATCTCCATCCCCGTGTAGTCGAGCGCCTGCAGAATACGGGATTCTATAGGATTATTGAGATCGTGCAGCTCGACTGGGCTTTGACCACGGCATTGATTGAGCGGTGGCGACCGGAGACGCACACTTTTCACCTGCTCATTGGCGAGGCCACCATCACGCTGCAGGACGTGGAGGTTTTATATGGCCTGCCCGTTGATGGCATAGCCGTTTCACCGCCTATTGCTATGAGATCTATGTTGCATGATGATTATTTGGACATGCTGCAGTAGCTCACGGGTTTCAGGCCATAGGACGAGACTGCATCGTCGGGTGCCGGTCGGTTGAGTTTGACCCCTATTAGACAGTACCTGGAGGTACTCCACCCCGATATCACCGACGATACAGAGGAGATACATATTACCCGGTATACGAGGTTGTTGTTGCTTCTTCTATTTGGAGGGGTCTTGTTCCCGAACACTTCGGGTAACCTAGTCAGCCTGAGATTTCTTCATCTGCTAGATGTGTTACCCTATTACAACTGGGGTGCTGCTATTCTCGCCTACATGTACAGGCAGATGTGCCAGGCGAGCATGGGCACCCAGAGAGATGTTTGTGGTTTTATGCCGCTTCTACAGGTGACAACATATCCGAATAATCTGTTCATCAGTTCCAACTCTACCTAGTTAGCATGTATCTTAAACCTTACGTCAACTATGTATGTTAGATTTGGGCATGGGAGCGGTTCTTGCAATTACAGCCACCTCTACCACAATTACCTCATAATGTAGCACCTCCATTTCTCCCTCTAGCCAGGAGGTGGGTTCTCCGCCGTACACTTTCACGAGAGTATGATGCTCATCATAATCTCCCCCTCTGTAAGGATGTGTTGGATATGCTGGAGGGCGCACAGGTAAATATGTACCTAAACTTACCTGGTATAGATTAAGTTAGTGTTGCGCATGCTCACGTTTTGTGTTCTTATTTGATAGTTCATCTGGACGCCATACATCGATGCTTTGATAGCTGGCCTGCCAGATTATTGCTCGGCCGGCTGACTGATTTGGAGCACTTCTCCCCCGCTCATATGCCTCTATATTGTGGAGTATCATGCCTCGGAGCGGGTACTTCACCAGTTAGGCCGCCTGCAGTATGTACCGAGGGGGCCTATATGGGAGCCTATACATTATCAGAGGGATGATCGTTCCAGGGCGGACGACGCATTTATGGCATGGTTAGCGGCGCAAATCCATATTTGGGACCATCGAGATCAGATGATTCTGCCCCCACCTACACAGATCTAGGAGGTGGCTATTTAGAGGTGTATGTCCTGGTACCGCCACGTTACCCGACTTTTTATCGGGAACCCTATTCATCAGGCTGGCTGGCGGTACGTTCCATACGCTGGGCGATACGAGGCCCTGGTATGTTTTCTGTTATTATTAATTATATAACCATAACTTAGTGCAATATATGTAGTTTATGTTTTATACGTTGTGCAGGCTATTGGACTACATACAGTCTATCAGATGGGACTGCAGATGCAGGATCATGTCGGCGATCCTGCGCCCGCCTTGCAGGATTACAGCCGTCAATTTGTAAAGTTGGCTGCCCGGACGCTACAGCGAGCCCGGGAGGAACAGCGTTTGGCACACATGCCTGATTGTGTGGAGCTAGAGCAGTACGAGCGAGGCCCTGGTGTCGCACGAGGTGGTGGTGCCCGACGAGGCGGGGGTGCCAGACGACGTGGCGGTGGGCGGAGAGGAGGTGGTACCCAGCAAGGGGGCGTTGAGGCCCCTGCTGATGATGTTGCTGCTGATCTACCGGGTGGCCTACATGAGATGGACATGCCGTCATACAGCCTTGGGATGGATCTCACTCTAGGGACTTTGCAGGTGATCCCGTCAGGTCAATCATTGATCATGGGCACGGACCTTTCTAGAGTGGATTGGGATACATACTTTCCAGGCCCGTCTACTATTGCTGAGGAGCGGGCGACACGAGATTTACATAGTGGGCGTCGGCTGAGTTATGGTTCATCATCACAGGCGCAGGGATGATTTTCTTAGTATTGAATTAGAATTTGTCTTTATTTTCCATAACTTTATTAATTTCCTTTTTAAGGCTGAACGCGATGCTAACATGACTGCGACAGATGATTACATTCAGGAGCCCTACGAGATGGTGGTAAGACAATTTAAATTGTTGTGACTTATTATATACTTTGCTATACTGAGCTTTCTATTCTTATGTAGGTTTCTACTGGACTGACGGCCCCTTCTACCGATCCTGTCAGCACCACTGATGATCATGCTGCGGCGCATCCGGCTATAAGGAGGCGACTTGATGATGACGATCCCGATAGCGTACCCAGGCGGGATGCGCTTTATGATATATAATTAAAATAACAAACATAACTAAAATTAAATTAATTAGATTTATGATATTTCAATGTTGTTTCCAGTTCTTCCGAATATATAATTTTTTTAAATATCATTAAAAAAACTGAAATGGAAAAGTTCAACTCATAATTAACAAACATAATTTTATTTTATAAAACTTGCAACATAAACAAAATAACTAAATATTACAACATAAAATCATTGATAGTTAGGCATAATAGAAGAAGGACCACCACGAGCTTGAGTACTATTGCCACCCAAACCAGCCGAAGGACATTTTCGACGGTCGTGTCCTGTTTGCGAGCATATACCACATCTGCGCGCATAAACGGTATCACCAACATCCCTTTGGTTCCGTATACGCGTTCTCTTCTACACCTGTATTCGACGCAAATAGGACTTATTACACACCATTTTAAATGGTTCAGGCGGCCAATAATGCTCAGCACCCACTGGCTGCAACTGGCCACTATATGTGTTTAGGTACTTCGCAACACTATATTGTTGATCAACATAGTTGGTTGCACCTAAACCAACTTGTTGAAAACACTTGATGGCATGTGAGCAAGGCATGTGGTAGATGGACCATTTCCACAAGAGCATAGCCTTATAGATTCATTTACAATATGTACATTATTCCCCCGATTTTGATGGATAACGGTGCGAACTTCAAAAACATTTCTTTCGTTATCATACTGCAAAAATGAATGCCAATGTGCTCGCNTCGAAACACTTATGCCAGTTGGCAGCTTTTCAGTTCAACAGAGCATAACCTTCTAGATTCATTTATAGTATGTACATTATTCCCCGATTTCATGGATAGCGTGCGAACTTCAAAAGCATTCTTTGTATCATACTGCAAAAATGAATGCCAATGTCGCTCGCCGTCTGTATTTCTCAAATCTCTTCATCGGCATTGGCATAATTTAACACCCTTTCCATCAATGACGTTGCAGCTGCAGACCTTTCAACAAACCTCTCTGCCATCTGCTTGAACGACATCCGCACCATGGCTGTAACAGGCAATCCTCTTGCCGACTTCAATAACCCATTGAAAGACTCTGACACATTTGTAGTCAGAGTTCCCCATCGTCTGCCACCATCCGTATGCAAAGTCCACTTTTCAGGGTCACGTCGCATTAACCAACGATAGGCTGCCTCGTCTTCTTGCCCGATATATTCCATGTGCCTCCGGAATTTATGTTGTTGGTTGTCTGTTGCTGCCATCCACATCAAATCATGCAGATCCTTGTTGGGATATGCCTTCTGGAAATTGGCTTTAAAGTGCCTCACACAGTAACGGTGGTAGGCATAAGGTTCTTGCCATGCAGGCAAGTTCTCCACAGAACTTAAGATACCACCGTGCCGATCAGATATTAGACAAATACCAGAACGCTGTTTGACAACGTGCTCTTTCAAGTGGTTCAAAAACAGCGTCCACGTCTCTTGGCTTTCATTGGAACAAATAGCAAAAGCTAGAGGAAATATCTGTCCATTAGCATCTACTGCCACGGCTATCAACAGCTTGATATCGTACTTTCCATAGACATGAGTGCCGTCTATGGATATTACGGGCCGACAATGCGAAAAACCATCAATTTCTGGTTTAAACGCCCAGAACACGTAATTGAATATGTATTCTGGTTTACCCGGACTCCGCTCAAGCTTCCATTCAACAACCGTCCCTGGGTTAAACTGCTGCAGTGCAGCCATGTACCTAGGCAGATCTGCAAATGACGTATCCCAATTACCATAGACTATTTCAAACGCTCGTTTGCGCCCGAGATATGCCTTTCTTTTAGTAATGGTATGGCCATGTTCCTGGTGGACTGCTGTAATGCACTCTTTGATTTTATACCTCATGGACCTTCGATGTGTGGACTAAGAACAAGAGAAATCAAGTCAATATCCAAGTTGAAGTGATTCCCGTTGAATGTGTCCATTTCGCATGTATGGTGGGAATGTATTTACCCACTTTCCACAGACCTATCTTCTTCTTGCTCGCATGCAACATCCAATGACATGGCCAAAACCACCTATAACAAACAACCTTGTATGCAACCGGACTTGACACCCATACCGTCATCTCACGACACTCTTTTATATTGTGCATTTTACAAGCCCTGCTTACGCGCGCTTTATCAGGAAAAAGCATGCCCTTTGTCAGCACCGTTGGTCTAGACTCATCCCACATTGCTGTCCGAATTTCATCAAAATCCCTTGTGAGAGCTTCCATATCCGGCGGCATGCTTGGGAAGTTATCAAGGTAAGGAATCTCCCTTGAATGAAATGGCACTTGGGACTCGTACACTCTTCATCTGGGGGGGAGGGGGGGTGGTGAAGCATACTCTCTCGTCAAATCAGGTCCTTCCTTCTCATCCTCCTCATCACCATCCCCACGAGGAAAGGGTGTCTCGTCTCCAGATTCATCAGCATTGTTGTCGTAATCACTGTTCTCTTCCTCACTCTGTGCATCTGCCAGATCCCGATTTAATACGTCGTCTTCGGGCAATTGAGTGAGTACATTTGGTTCAACTTGCTCGTTTTACTTCACAATCAACAAAATAATAAGATACTGAATTTAATAAATACTTTCCATATAGCTATATCACTTCACTTACAAGTTGTAATGTGATGAAATTCCGTGATGGACATTTTCATTTAGGTGATGACTACCGGATGGACCACCATAATCCAACACACCAAAGCTATGCTTGGGTTCATAATTTGTAAACATATCCGGCCGGTACCCCCTGTTAAATGTATGATCTTTGATACAAATTCAACACAACAAAAATGCGCATCGTAACACAAAGGAAAATTGAAGTTTACCACTCGTCTTGTGAATTATGTAAGCAGGCGGTGATAAGTTTAAATCTTGGAAAACTCTTTCATCCGGAACCTGTCCGGCAAAAACTGCTCCAGAATAACCACCCGATGACTGGGGGTTATCCGGAACCTGTCCGGCAACCTCATTGTTGGGAACGTCTTCGACCTTGACGTACATATCCAACATTTTGATTACAAGATATTCCCGGTATTCATCCGGAGTCCTCAGAAAATCCCTCAAAGTTTTATCATCGTAGATGTTTAACTCCAAGTAAAAAGCAGCCACTTGCGGAGTGACGGAATACGGATATCTTTCGGTTACTTTAAGTATCACTGAACGTTTCCTCACACTCATTTTTTTGCATAACAACGATATCAATTTATCGTACTCCATTGTAACTGATAATTTAACATGACCCTGTGAAAATAAACTATACCTCGCAGTTATTCTAATATAATGAAACTCTTATTCTACGCTCTTCAGACATTACGAAAAAAATGCTTAAGAATTTAACAACAAGAAAAAACTGAATGGGAGTTAGAATTTTTTGTGAATGAATTTTCCTAAAATCCTAACCACTTTATATAGGAAATGGCTAGCCCGGGATATGGAAATTTTTTGATGTATAGCGTTCTTTGAATATACGCTATACACATTTAAATTATTGTTATGTCAGTTAACTTATTGGTGGGTCCATAATCAGGGGTATAGCGTGCTGATTTTGTACGCTATATGTATAGCGTAAAAATTCAGCACGCTATATATGTCAGTCAAATCGTTAGACTATATATCGTCCAAATACAAGACGCTATATCTTAACAACAAATGTTACCGTTAAGGTATACCGTCTTGTATTTGGACGTTATATATAGAAAGGTAATTTTTTTTACACTTATTAATGTAGTTTGATTCCAAAAGAACCACAATTGGGTTCCGGACTCATTCGTGTTGATGGGGTGCGCAGAACACTGCCCAAGTTCTTCTCAAGGCTGCACAAGAACTTTCAATTGTACTGCTCCCTTAATAGACATATATCTTTAGTGCCAGCAGCCTGCTATGAACGTCATTGTCAATGCTCCTACAACTATTGCTATCAATAGGAATAATACCAGCGCTGGAAACTCCACCATGCCTAATGGAAATGGGTAAGATAGTTTTTTGGGAAAGGCCAAATTTGTACCTCTACTATTGAAAATTATCTACATTAATACCCCGTTCTACTTTTCGGCTAAAATAATACCTGCCGTTACTAAAGTAGGAGAATTTGTACCTAAATCTAATGGATCTCTTACGTGGCAACCGGATCCCCCATAATAATGTTCCAACTAGACTTTTTTTACCCGCTCACCTTTTTATAACCCGCCCCACTTTATAATAACCCGCCCCGCCCCACTTTTAATTTGTTAATTAGCCTAGTAAAATATTCTCAACCCCGGTCAAAACCTTTCATCTTCATTTACAGAAAAATCTCTCACCTTCTCTCTTCACTGTAAAAATCGTCTTCATGTCTTCTTCGTGGATGCATACGAAGGTACCTATTTCCTTGTTAAAATTAGTAAATCGTCATTTCTTTGGTTTGTTTTTGGTATGGACGGAAGCATATCGTTGCATTTAGTTTTGATATTTTGTTTCTTTGACTAGCGTTTTGACTGATTCATGTAGATATGTAATTTTTTAGTTAGAAGGTGTGTCTGATTTTTGTTGTTTTTGTTTGCATGTGGTCTGTTCATACTCGATTTAACCCTAAATTTGGTTTCCTTTTTTTGATCTTTATTACTGATGGTTTAGGGTTTGTATTTCGTATTGGAATCATCCCTATCTGGTATTTTCTTTTTGTTTCGGTTTAGGGTTTCAATTTTTGTGGTCCTACATATATGGTATTTGACAGAAAAGTGGTCCCCTTTGTGTTGGATATGTTTCTTTGATGCTCTTATTTTGGGTGTTTTCCCCTATTTCTTATACACATGCGTTGAGTTAAGAGACAAGTGGGTCAGAATCTTGTTTTTTTTTCGTTTATATAATTCGTCCCCCATCATCTCTTTGTTTATTGTAGTTGTGTCTTCATATGTGGAAGCCCAAATATTTTTTTTTAATTTGTTTATGTATCTTTGTCTTCACTTTATGTGGTTCTTATGTCTTCATTGTATGGTCCACTTTGTCAGCATATTATATAGATTGTAATGTTACTTTTTTGTTAATTTTTTCTCTTTCTTATTCTGCAGCTTCTATGCAATGGTTTTATTGGATCTGATCTTTCATTATGGTGGTGATTGGATATATAATCCACAAGTCTTATACTCAAGGAAGCTTGTGCACACTGTTAAAGATTTTAACTCTGTCCAATTATCTTATAACTATTTAGTAAATGAGTTCACTTCTAAGTTGGGGTTTATTGGAGTTCAACAAGTAATAGTGAATTGGCCTAGTGATAGATATTATGAAATAGAAAGTGATCAAGGTGTTAGGAGTCTACTGTCTTTGGTTAGTGATCAGTTTAATGTTATTGACTTCTTTGCTGTAGATGAGTGTGAGTTAAGTATTAATGTTCATAATAGAATCCAGCACATTGAGTCAAACATAATAGAACTTGATGCTGCTACTGACTTTAGTTCAGATGACAGTGAAGAACATGGCTGTCACTCTTCTGATTCTTCAGATAATTCTGATAGTGAATCTGATTCATTAGAAACATTGCATACACAAAAAGAGAGGAAGATATCTGATAAGTTGACTGATTATAAGGAGTTACACAAGTCCATGACATTCAAAGACATTCCAAAAGCTAGAAAATTCATTAACATGTATTCCCTTGCTAATAGTTATGGGTTAAAACAACATAAGAGTTGCCCCCAAAAGCTTAAGTATAGATGTTTAGATGAAGACTGCCCCTTTGTCTGTCATATTTCCAAAGACTCTAAAGGTCCTGGTGTTAAATTCAAGACTTTAAAGGAAGAACATAAGTGTAATGCTGCATATGATAACCACAGGGTAAATGCAAAAACCATAGCTGTTTACTGTTTTATTTAGTTTACTGATGCATTTTATTACTATTGCATTTAGTTTACTTTTGCATTTAGTTAACTGTTGCATTGGTCCACTGTTGCATTTAGTTTACTTTTTCATTAAACTTTAGTTTACTGATGCATTTCTTTACTATTTTTCCATTTTAAGGGTTTGATTGAGTCATTCCACTTGGTTCTTCCTGAAGCACACCATAGATATTGTGTAAGATACATAGAGGCAAATTGATGCAAAAGATGGGGACATGGGAAATATAAGAAGTACTTATGGTGGGCTGCATGGAGCACATATGAGGAATATTTTAAAGACAAATTAAGGAATATGGCAAAAGTGGATGAAGATGGTAAGGAGGCTGTTGAAGATTTGATGAAGTACCCACCTGAAAGTTGGAGTAGAGTATACTTTGACACTGTTTGCAAAAACTACTCAGTGGACAACAACCTAACTGAGTCCTTCAATTCATGGATCAAGGAAGAAAAATTCAAGCCAATTATCAAGATGCTTGAGGATATTAGAGTAAAGGTTATGAACATGCTAAGGGAACATGAATCTGATGTGGTGTCATGGAGTAATGACTTCAGTCCCCAAACAATGCAAAAGTAGAGTATGGCAAAAGTGGATGAAGATGGTAAGGAGGCTGTTGAAGATTTGATGAAGTGCCCACCTGAAAGTTGGAGTAGAGCATACTTTGACACTGTTTGCAACAACTACTCAGTGGACAACAACCTAACCGAGTCCTTCAATTCACGGATCAAGGAAGAAAAATTCAAGCCAATTATCAAGATGCTTGAGGATATTAGAGTAAAGGTTATGAACATGCTAAGGGAACATGAATCTGATGTGATGTCATGGAGTAATGACTTCAGTCCCCAAACAATGCAACTGTATAGCCAATACTTGAAGCTTGCAAACAAGTGTCATGTTCATTCCAATGGTCAAGAAGGGTATGAAGTGAGTAAAGATGGTGACAGACACACAGTGAATATGATCAACAAGAGATGAACATGTAGGACATGGGACCTTAATGGAATACCTTGTCCTCATGCAATCAAAGCAATGCAACACAGCAAAATGAATCCTTTGACTGAAATACACTAGTGGTACTCCAAAGAGGCCTATCTCCTAGAATATTCACATAAACTTCAACCAGTGAGAGGAGAAAAATTCTGGAAGGTTGAAGCATCTCATGCAATGGAACCACCAGAATTTGTTAAGATGGCTGGCAGGACTAAAGTCAAAAGAACAAGAGAAAAAAATGAAACAGTCAACAGACAAGGTGAATGCATGCAATCCAGGAAGGGGAGGATAATGAAGTGTTCCACATGTGGTCAGCCTGGATACAATGCTAGGGGCTGTGCAAAGGTAATACTTTTTTATCAATACTGTCTATTTTATTCACCTATTTACCTATTCTATTTACCTATTTACTCTTACCTATTTGTTAAATAGCATTTTAAGGGAAAGCAACCAATGGCAAGTAAGAAAAAGGGCAAGCAAGCAAAGAGGCAAAGCTGTTTAACAACTCAAGACAGTAATGATGAACAACCCATGTCACCACTTGCTGCAAATATACCAGCTGAGGAGGACATAGAACTTTCATCACCACTGTTCAGTCAGGCAAGTCAAACAAGTCAGTCAAGTCATCCAGTACAAGACTCAAACTTTCAGTTTATGCCAACTCCATCAGTGCAAAGAAAACCTCCCAACAACACTGTCCCACCAGATTTTGAGTTTCCTGATTTTGAATCAGATTCTACCCTAGAAATTAGGCTAAGGAGTTTCTCTGAAGAAAGGACAAGACTGCTTATGAGATAGCAAGGAATCATACCGGCTATAACAAAGACCATCAGTTTTGTTGGTGACTCATCTGGTGTCAGAAAGAAAGCTATAACAGGAAACTAGCTTGAGAAGATGGCCAAGTTGAAGACAAGAAAGGGTAATGGCAAGTCACAAAACTAATGTGACTTGAACTATAGGTGGACACCTTTTTTGTGTAGTGGATGTTTTTGTGAATTTGAAGTTTAGAAGGCTTGTAATTACTGCTATGAAAGTACTGTTGTTATCCTTTGCTGGTTGATGTAATTACTGCTATGACAGTATATTTTTTTGCTGGTTGCATCTCTTTTTTGCTGGTAGTAATTAAAACAGTTGGTGTTATTAATTTGATGTCAACGTTAGTGACAGTTAGTGTTTAATGTTTGTTGGTGTTATGAATGTTATGACAGTTGGTATGGTACATGTTAAAATAGTTGGTATCAATGTTAGTAACATTTAGCTGTTAATTTGCTGTCAATGTTAGTAATAGTTGGTACATGTTAAATGTTTGTGTTAAATGTTATTAACAACTTATGTTCCCTTTTCTGTACTGTCCTTTGCTGTCAATGTTAGTAACCTGCTGCTATTGTAAATTTGTGTTAAATTTGAACAATTTGTGTTAAATTTTAGTAACTTGCTGCTGTGTAAATGTTATAATTAACAATTTATGTTAAATTTGAACACATATGGGTGCTATAACAGGATGTGATTAACACCTACTAACCTGCTGATTTAGTGTTACTAATTCGATTAATTATTACTAACCGTTATTAAGCGCCATATTCATTTCTCTATTTTGATATGTTCTCATTAAGGTTGTAAATTTGGTCGAAGACTTTGAGGTAATATGTTCCCATAGAAAAAAGAAGCTAAAAGTGACTAGTTCAGTCCAAAAAACACAGAAACAGAAGCTAAACACAAGGTAAAATTCAGTCCAAAAAACAGTTACATGAAATTCTACTTAATTGACTACACAATGATAATTAACTAGTTCCCTACCAAACTAAACAATACATGTCAATTGAATACACAATGATAATTAACTAAACAATCAACTAAACAGGAAGAACCATAATGAAATCTACTTCATTATCCAGGCAGCAAAGAATCCAACAAACATTGCCCAAGAACCAATTATCACCATCATTAGTTGTACAACTCTTTCTTCTAATTTTTTGACCTTAGCAGCTTCAAATTTGTTCATGGCTTCCATGTCAATTAATTTTTCTCTCAACTTGTCTCTTTCAATCGTAACGACATTCAAAGACGACTTCAAGTCTCTTATTTCAAGCTGGGAACCATCCGCGGATATTTCATCTTCCCATTCGAAATAACCACATGAATTATTCTGCCAAAGAAACATTTAAAAGATTCAATTTTTTTTCAAATCAAAACAGCTAGAAAGATTATAAAGATTAAACAAATCCACATCGACACCTTACCTTAGGGCGTGCGCATTTGTAAAATTTCCTATCGGGGTTAGAGGGAGTGGTTGATGTGAAATGGTTGGCAATAATACCACATCGACACCTTCTCTGAGAAGAAGTACTTCTATGCAACATTGATGAAGATGAGAGAGGATAGAGTCGAGCAAAGAAGAAGAAAGAGAACTTGGGGAATTTGCGCCTGAACACTATTTTTATTCGACTGAAATTGTTATGAGGAGGAGTTATTATAAAGTGGGGCGGGGCGGGTTATTATAAAGTGGGGCGGGTAAAAAAAGCCTAGTTGGCACATTATTATGGGGGTCCCAGTTGCCACGTAGGAGGTCCGTTAGATTTAGGTATAAATTCTACTACTTTAGTAACGACAGGTATTATTTTAGCCGGAAAATAGAACGGGGTATTAACGTGGATAATTTTCAATAGTAGAGGTACAATTTTGGCCTTTTCCCTAGTTTTTTACATTAAACTTTCAACAAAAGTCAGGCTTCTTTTTTCTCTTTCTTTACTTTTTTTGGTTAATTCTACCCTGCGTTTAGCAGCGTAGGTGCTATATTTCATGTAAAAAAGAGGGGGACTAGGCCAAAACCTCTGTGATACAACAATATACAACACAAGAATGGTGTACCAGATCATTCTTCAAAAAATGTGGAGCCTATGGACAAAATGATTCCTATACTCATTACATTCAACTTACAAAGAAATTTAGCCTTATCATATCTATTTCTAAAACTTGTTAATTTTCATTTATCAAGTTGGAAGGAACCTTTGCTCCTCCAGGTAGTTGCTGGAGGCTCTCATAGAAGGTAGCATTATCCAAAGTTGTTGCATGTTTTGCCAAAGCATCAGCGACTTGATTTGCTTCCCTATAACAGTGAGAGATCCTTACTCGATTTTGATCTAAAATCTATATTATATCCTCAACGATCTTCCTCATCTTAGTATTGTACATTTTCCTGTTTTGCAGCATATCCAAAATGAGTAAGGAGTCCAATTGTAGCACAAAAGTGTTAAAGCCTTGGCTCAGACATAGTTTAATCCCATCTCTTGCCGCCAAAGCTTGAGCCATGTTATTGTTATTACAGTGTACTGGTATAGAAAATGCTGCAGCGAAATCGCCATCAGCATTTCTTAGAATTCCTCCTATTCCTGCCTTGCTCTTACCTTCCATGTAGCTTCCACCCGTGTTCATTTTGACATTCCCTTGTTCCGGCAACTTCCAAGTTACAGGGAGGATTTTCTGTACATGCTTGAGCTTCTCAATGTCTTCACATAGCTTGCACCAAGGCCAAGTTATATCACAATTGGAAAAGGTAATCCCTAGTGCTGCTTTGATATTCCAGTAGACATTGTACTGCATGTTTCTAGTCATAAACCTCTTCTGAGTCCCATATCTGCATGCGCACCAACTTTTCTACAATTTCCATATAATTAGTATAGGGGTAATATGTAAAATGTATTTGTGAACACCATTTTTTGGCCTAACACTCCACCATTGAGATATTAGACCGCTAACAGTATTCATTTGAACAATAACCCCCAATGGATCCCTAAATTTTCTCCACAAATATCCAGCCGGCTGGCTTTCCACAAATGTATGTTGTATAGTCTCGTTTTCCGAGACTAAACAACATACACACCTTGATGTTGTTTGGTTTCCAAATCTGAATAAAATATCTTGGAAGCGAAGCTTATTTTGCATTAATGTCCAAGCTAAGATGGAAATCTTAACTGGTATGTCCCTATTATAGACCTTTGGGAGCATGGGATTTATAGATTTCCTTCTTCTAGTGGTCTGCCAAGCTAAAAAGTTTGTGAAATTTCCATCTACTACAGGTTCCCAAATTGCATAATCTTCCTTCCTTTGATCTCCAATAGTGATTGATTGTACCTGCTGAACCAAGTTGTCTGGCAGTGTTTCCCTCAGTTTCTGTAGATTCCATCTTCCATTTTGAATGAAGTCCTTGACCATTGGCTTGGCAGATTTTGAGTGTGTTGGATAAGTACTGCCAAAGTTCCTTTGCCAGTCCAATTATCCCACCAAAAGCTACAATTTGCTGTGTTGATCATCCAACATATGTCTAGTTTCTTCTTTTCCTCTTATATTCATCATGTCTCTCCATATGTGTGATTGCTTGGCTGCTCCCTTCAGTGCCACTGGATGTCCTTTAGATTAATATTTTGCTCTAAGAAAGTTCGTCCATAGGTTTTGCTGCGTTCTGAAATTCCACCATCTCTTGATTGTGAATGTGTCTCCAATGTCTTGAAGGGATCTAATACCGAAGCCTCCTTCTTCTTTTGTATAGAACAGATTCCCCCAAGAACTCCAATGGTGTTTGGACTTGTCAGTGGTAGCTCCCTAGAAGAAGTTTGCAAAGTATCTTTCCAGTGTTCTGTAAGTAGCCTTTTGTGGATTCATCGTTGCAAGAGTGTATGCTGGAATTGCCTGCAAAACATGTTTAACTAAAGTTAGTTTTCCTCCGTGTGATAGCATATTTCCTTGCCATCCATTGAGCCTTTTGGATATCTTGGAAACTAAGCCGTCAAAGTAGACTATCCTCTTCCTCCCCACAAATATAGGGCAATTAAGATACATAAATCGAAATTCTTTGTTCAAGAACCCTGTAGCATTTCTCATTTTGTTTATTCTTGATGGTGATTCCTTAGGATCTGTGAAGAAAAAGCTTTTGTCTTGATTGACGAACTGTCCAGATGCAACTTTATATTTCTTCTCCACTTTCATGATCATTCGGACTGATTTAGAACAACCAGCCGTGAAAATCACAATGTCATCTGCATAGGACAGATGACTCACCTGAGGACCCCTGGGACTCATGGAAAAAGGAGTTAAGTTACTTTCCTGTTGAAGGTTATTAAGCATTCTGGAAAGAACCTCAGCAGCCAGTACAAATAGTGAAAATGATAGGGGGTCGCCTTGCTTGAGTCCTTGAGAAGATGTGAAAATACCCTTTCTAGTTCCATTTATGATTATTGAATACCATACCTCTAAAACCAATATCCATATCATGTCTATCCATACTTCGTTGAAACCAAATCTTTGTAGCACAGAAGTAAGAAAGGACCACGACAATCTGTCGTAAGCCTTTGCCATATGCAGTTTACTAACCATGTTACCACCTTTGTTAGGCAAATTAATTCCTTGGACAATTTCCTATACCATTAGCACATTTTCTGCAATGGATCTACCCTTTATGAAACCACTCTGATTCTCTGATATCATAGCAGGGAGCATTGGATTCAGTCGCATGGATAGAATTTTAGAAATTATTTTTGAAGAGAAGTTGGATTGGCTTATAGGTCTCTTTTCTGAGAAAGTGGAAGGTAACTCTATTTTGGGAATCAAAGTCAGGCATGTATGATTAAAATACTTGGTGATATTGCCTCCATTGAAAAAAATCGCACAAAGTGTGTGACATCTTCCTTTATGATTCCCCAACATTTCTGGTAAAATACCCCACTGAATCCATCTGGACCTGCTTAACTATTAGAACACATATTAAAAATAGCTTCTCTAACTTCATCCTCCCCTTCTGTCATTACAGTAGGAATGCAATCCAGTATCCTCCTATTTTCCTTGGCTGGCCTAAGGTTGAAAAGCTTCTTAAAGTGTCTGATGGCTGCCTTAGTAATCTTTTCATCTCCTTGAATCCAGTTACCTCAGTGATTTTTGATTTTGTTCAATTGCATTCTTCTCCTCCTATCTCTTATCACACTATGGAAGTATTTGATGTTGTAATCTCCTGCTTCAAACAATTTCAGTTGTGTCTTTTGTTTGAACATTGGTTCTTGCATTGCCAACCATATTACATGTTCGACATGTGCTTTGTTCATTTCTTGTCTTGTTCGATCATCATTATTAACTAATTCTTGCTCCTCCAGTCTCTGCACTTTCGTTTCCTATTCTCTGCACTTCAGGTGTACATCACCAATCTCTTCCTTTGACCATACACTCAGTCTCTTCCCGAGTGCCTTCAATTTCTGTTGTAATCTCCACATTGGATTGCCTGTGATCCGCATGTTCCATGCTTCTTGAACCACCTCTTGAAAACCATTATGATCTGCCCAGAATTCCATGCACCTAATGTACCTGATAGGTTCATGTTGATTGTCAGAGCATTTCATAAGAAGAGGCCTATGATCAGAACCTGTCTAACACTATTGTTTTGAAATTTTTGTAGCCATAGGTCATTGATCATGATCCTATCCAGTCTCTTCCAAATCCTCTTTGAAGGTCTTCTATTATTGCATCATGTAAACTTAACCCCTACACAGCCGGCATCTGTTAGCTCACAATTGTTCATACAATTTTAAAAGTCAATGCTTTTGTTGATTCTATACGGCCTTCCTCCCAATTTCTCATATGTGTCTAAGATTGAATTGAAATCCCCCCCCCCCCCACGCACCATGGGCCATTCACCATTGTATTTACCCTTTCTAGACTATGCCAAAGTTCACTTCTTTCTGAAGAAGTGCACTTAGCATAAACAACAGAAACAAACAGTCCATTGCTATCTCTTCCATTACTGATGTTTATGTTATTTGTTGCTCTTCATTTGTTATCACCGTTGTTTGATAGTTTTTTGTCCAAAAATACCATATCTTGCCATTGTCGTTTGAGATACATTGATGGAATCCCAGAAATTTTCTGTATCTTTCAATCTTATCTTTCCGAACAAAAGGCTCCATAATGGCTACAAATCTACTTTGTTGATAGTGATTAGAGTTTTCAATCTTTGTATGGCCTTTTTTGACCTAACTCCTCTGATGTTCCAAAAGATCGCACTAATCATAAAATTAATTTTTTGAGGGTTTTGTTACCCCTTTCTTCTGTCGGGAGGGGGGGGGGGTCGGTTGTCTCTTTGTTTCTTCTGCTTTTGCCTTCCCTCCTCTTCTGACTTCTTCCTCTACCAATTGGTAACCAATCCTCTTTGTTTGAACTTCCAGTCATTTTGTAATCCGGATCATCCGAATCTTCTTTTGCCTGTTCTTCTACTGTTTCAGAATCCCCAACACTTCCTAGTTCTTCTTTGTCTCTTTCTTGTGGCATATTGTATCCCCCATTCAACTCCACAACTAGATTATTCCTTTCTGATTTCTGATCACTGTGTCAATACTGGATGTCTCCAATTCTGTTTCCTCCACCCTTTGTATGCTGCCATTCTGTTTCTTCAATTGTTCTTCTTCTTATTCTGTGTTTTGAGGTCTCCTGCTTTGTGGTGCATGGATCGCAGTATCATCTTTATTATCATTCTCCCTTGATGAGTTAGCGTCCTGTTGTTGCACCTCTTGTACCCCAGCTTTTGAGCTTTCCCCATTGTCTTTCACTTTAGCACTGTCTTCATCAAAGCTTTGGATTGGTATTTGCAGAGAACTCTCCCTGATCTTGGTCCTCTTTTTGGTTGATCTGAAAATCACTTTGCTTCTTTTCTTTGGTATTTTCTTAGCCTTCTTACATTTTTTTTGCTTTGTTCTGTTGTTCACAGATGCCTTGGCCTCCTCCTTCTCATTATCTTTGTTACATTCACTCTTGTCTTCATTGCTTATTTTATTCTGCTTGACTTGAATACCCTGCTGTTGTTTGTCATTAGCCTTTGGTTTTCCCATGCTCAGTTCAATTTCAGTTCTGTCTCTAGCTACGTTTGTCCCTATTGCAGTTGTTTCACTGCCATTTGTCTTAACTTCCTTGACTTCATTAGCTCTTCTTCTCTCCAAGACTCGATAGCTCATCATTGAGTGTCCTAGCTTCTTGCAGTGTTTACAATACTTTGGTACATTTTCATACGCTAATTTCTGCTCAAATCCTTTCAGAGGAGAGTCATCATCTTCATCTCCCACCCAGACGTTAGTTAGCAAAGGCTTGAGTAAATCAACTTCTAGTCTCACCTTAGCCATACTAGGTATGGTTTTCCCTCTTGTAGCTATATCCATTTCCAATGGAGTGCCTGCATCACTTACAATTTATTTCACATAATGTCAAGTATGTAGATGGAAGGGTAACCTAGAAATATTAACCCACGCCGGAACTATAGGCATGTCCTCCTCTAGTTTGAAGTCGGGGCTCCATTTCTGGAGCTACATTTGGTTTCCTTCGATATTCACAGATCTTTTGTACCACATCGTGCTATGATCCTCATCATTTGTAAAATCTAGAAAAACATTATTGTTATCGAAAACTCCAATTTTGGACCGAGCCCTTCAATGGAAATCTCTCAAGGAACCTCAACCTAATTTTATCAATTTGGGGGCGGATCTTCAGAAATCTCCCCATGATTGTTCTCCTGCATTTTGCAGCCATGATTCCGTAGTAATCCTTGGTCTTGAAAATCACTGCTGGCATACCATATGGGTTGATCGTCTCGCTATCACTGATTCCTGCTCTTGCCTAGTTGGGGTTGCAGTGGAGTTTGAGTTGTTGGTGATGGTGTTAGCATATGAGGGTTTTGTTGTAATTCCTTCTAGCATCTGACCCGTACTGTCTTTGGGGTCCTTCTGATGGTCTACATGTTAAATGATCCGACTGATCATTTTAAGAATTAATGTCCGTTCCCCTATTAACTGCATTCCCTGTGTTTGTTTATGCTATTGTGAGTTGTCGGGAGGGTTCGTTTTGAGTTTCAGAGTGTTTTGGGACACTTAGTCCCTAAATGAGAGCTTAAGCTTTAGAATTTGGGTCGTAGTCGGAGCAGTGTGAAGAGGGCCTCGGAATGGAATTCCATCGATTCCGCTAGCTCCATTGGGTGATTTCGGGCTTAGGGCATGTTCGGATTGTGTTTTGGAGGTCCGTAGCTTAATTAGGCTTAAAATGCCGAAAGTCAAATTTTTAAAGTTTCCGGTTCGATAGTGAGATATTGATATCGAGGTCGGAATGGAATTCCAGAAGGTGGATTAGGTCCATCGTGTTATTTGGGATGTGTGTGCAAAATTTCAGGTCATTCGGACGAGGTTTGATAGACTTTTTGATCAAAAGCGGAAATTTGAAGTTTTGGAATCCTTAGGCTTGAATCGGAGGGTGTTTTGATGATTCGATGTTGTTTTGAGTGTTCCAAAGATTAGTACAAGTTTGAATAATGGTATATGACTTGTTCGTATTTTTGGTTGAGGTCCCGGAGGCCTCGGGATAATTTTGGAAGGTTGACAGAAGAATTTGGGAGATTTGGAAGTAGCTTCAGCTGCTAAAGTTCATTCATAACCGCACCTGCGGATTGGGGACCGCAGGTGCATGATCGCAGAAGCGAGGGAGTAGCCGCAGATGCAGCTAGGCGCTTGGAGTTCAGAAATCGCAGGTGCGATAAGTGAAGCGCAGGTGCGTTCCAGTGCATTAAGTGGTTTTTCGCAGATGCGCACCTGGGACCACAGGTGCGGGTCCGCAGGTGCGAGGTCAAGGCCGCAGGTGCGGAAACCCTGGGCCTGAACCTATATAAGGTTCTATCGCGATTTCATCCTATTCTTTCACCATTTTTATCCGAGAATTTAGCTTTTTGGGAGGTTTTTGAGAGAGAATTCAAGGGAGCTTCGAGGAGGTAAGATTTTTGGAACCAAAACTCGTTTATATGGTATTATTTTACTGATTTGGCAAGAAATTTATGGAAAATGAGGGTTAAATTGGGGGTTTAGGGTTTGAAATTGGAGACCTTGATTTAGGGATTTGAGGGGTTGTTTGTGGACCAATTTCGATGTATTTGGTATGCATGAACTCGTGACAGTGTAAGGATTCTAGTTTTATGAATTTTATCCGATTCCAAGACGTGGTCCCAGGGGACTTTTTGGGTGAATCTCCTAATTTCGCGTGTTAGCTTCAAATTTATTAGTTGAATTAGCTACTTGAAGTTATATTTACATTATGCAATTAATTTGAATAGATTTGGGCCATTTGGAGTCGGGTACTCGTGGCAAGAACGTGATATCGAGTTGATTGAGCTGGTTCGAAGTAAGTGGCTTGCCTAACCTTGTGTGGGGAAACTCCCCTTAGGATTTGGTATTGTTGATATATGAAATGCCTTGTACGTGAGGTGACGAGTGCGTACATGTGCTAATTGTTGAAAATCCTGTTTTCATTAAGTAACTATAATCGTGTTTTCTCCCTCGTTGTACACTACTTGCAATTTAAACCTACTATTAGTTTAGGGAAGCATGTCTAAGTGACTTAATTGCTTTACTTGTTCAAACTGCTTTATTTGAATTCTGTGCAGCATGATAGGTTAGAAATGCCTGTTTTTCCTTGGTATGAAATTGGATTGAATTGAATATTCTTTGCGTTGCTGCTATGTGTTTACTTTGGGACTACGTGCGATATCCCGGTAGATCCCCCTTGCCTATTTATTTGGGACTACGGATTGGTATTCCTGTTGATCTCCCTGCACATTTACATTGGAACTACGGGACAACACCCGGTAAATTCCCCCTATACTGGATACCATTTTGGACTACGGACTGGTATTCCAGTAGATCTCTTGTGCACTATGAGTTGGACTACGGGACGAAACCCGGGAGATCAACTGGATATTTATATTTGGGGACTACAGGACGATATCATGAGAGATCCCCGGTTGCTATCTCTATGTGGAGTTACATTCTTTTCTGTGATTTTTCTGGCCGTTGCAGTTGTTTTTATCTTTATTATCCTGTGTTACTTCTTACTGCTTTATATCTTGATATATATATATATATGTATATGACCGGTAGGGCCCTGATCTTCCTCCTCACTACTCGACCGAGGATAGGCTTGGCACTTACTGGGTACCGCCGTGGTGTACTCATGCCCTTTCTTGCACATGTTTTTCGTGTGCAAATCCAGGTTCATAGGCTCAGCCATACCGTTAGCGAGGCAACGCGATCCCTAGAGACTTGAGGTATATCTTCCGCGTCCGCAGACCGAGGAGTCTCTCTCTATTCCCTCTATTAGCTTTAGATCTCCTGTACTTTCTGTTGATTAGACATTCTGGAGTTAGAACCTTATGTAAACTTTTCTCAAATTGTGATTTCATGAGATTTCGGGTTTTGGGAGTTGATTCAGTTTTTGAGGACATGTATTGGTTTATGCCGAGCGGCATTGTAGATGCCCCCTTTTTCTCGCGAAATCGGGTTTATGATATTTGGGAGGACAACTCGTTTCCTTTTGGGAATTCGGTTTTGAATTGAAGAGTCACCACCTAATGATTAAGTGCATTAGGACACTAAGAAGAATTTTGATTTAGAAAACCAGAGATTGGGTAAGGGCTCGAAATTATCTCGAGGGGAAGGTGTTAGGCACCCCTCGAGATCCACTAGTGTGGTTCCCGGCCATACTATAATTGTGACTTTAAGTGCAAACAACAGGTAGACAAGCAAGAATTACAAATACAAGGGGAATTTTCATGTAATGGTTGCATGAAATTGAAATTTAAAGAAGCTGGAATTTAAGAAAAAGCAGTTTTGAGTTTTGAATAAATAAACAAGTAAAGGGAAAGGGGTTTTCACATAATTATGGTAAGTAATTGAAGTTAAAAGAAGTTAAAGAAGCTGAAGTTTGAGAAAAGCAGTTTTTTTTGAAATGAAATGAACAAGTAAAGGGAGGGGGATCCTAGGTTTATAAATAATATGGATCACCACACACAACACCCGGTAACCGTTTATACACGTGGTGTTATCGCGTGGTCATCATATCCATATCTACCCTTTCCCACCCCGTTAGGTATTAAACGCGGAATGGTCTCGTTTTACTTATTGCATGCTATTACCCGCCCCATCCTATCAGCCCCGGGGGTATTTGGGACTACTAATCCTAAAGGGAAGGGATGTGAGGTTTTATGGTTTCCAAAGACAAAATTCTAAGGCGACAATCAAAACACATATGTAACAAATATGGGGAAGTAACACACAATAGATAGAATGTCTTTACACGTACTGATTAGGGTCTGATTAAACTTAAGAGTTATGGTAGACTGATCTGTTACATATTTCAGATAAGAAGCCCGAATAAGGCTTGCCTGCTGGCTGTAGTTAATAAAATCTGATTCAATTTATAAGTTGCCCTATGGCTTGCCTAAGTGTTGAACGAAAACCTATAGGCATGATATGTATTAGTTTCAGAAAAGAAGTATACTGATTTAAAGAAGAGGACTTGTTAAAAACATAAATTCTGCAGATGTTAAGCATTTGCTACTACTGATTTAGACTTATAAGCGAATGGTTGATTCAGATTTAGTTGACAACTCCTATAGGCATGCTTTCTAGGTGCTATTGATTTTAAAACATTTTTTACAATCGAAACAAGAGTGCAGAACTCCTATGGGCATGGTATCTATAAACAGGTTTGCCTCGTGACAGATGATGATGCCAAATTCAGGAAGACCTATAGGCATGTTAGCTATATGATACGCATCATTTGGAGATGACTTATAGACATGTTCTCTTCATGATGTAGAAGTGCAGAAACCTATAGACATAGTATCTATATAATGCAGAATCCTATAAACATGGTTTCTATATGAAATGCATAGCCTATAGACATATTATCTATATGAAATTGAGAATCCTATAAACATGGTTTCTATATGAAATACATAACCTATAGACATGGTATCTATATGAAATACAGAGATGAAAGTTGAAAGCAGGATATGAGTGCAGGAGCATAATAATTCCCTACGAACATGATATCTACCCCTTTTGCATGCATGATTGACCCTCCCCTTTTCACTAACAGCCCCAATAGTTATTACAAGTTATTACAGCCTTGAATGAATAAGAAAAGGTAAATAATTACATCAGAGAACTAAAAATTTACAACCAAGGAGAGCCTGATTCAGGTTTCCTGCCTGAAGCTTGAAGTAAACCAACTCCAAAGATCAAGATCCAAAGCTTTTCTCGTTTGGGGTGTGTCAGAGTTTCCTAAGAGCCTCATGGACTCCGGGCAGTGCTCATACCCAAATACATTGCAAGATTGAGTCATAGTGCAGTGTGGAAGGGCCAGCCCTCAAATGTCCAAGTTCAGAGGGAACTCAAGGTCCCAAAGCAGGCTCATAGGAGGGGGGTAGAACTTAGAAGCTAAGAGAGAGTGTAAGTGCAGAGAAAGGGATTCTAGGGAAAAAGCAAAGATAGGCTGGTGGTCATACCTAGCAATTGGAAGTGCTGGCACACCCCAACCAGCCTGTTAGCCACATTGTTTGGGAGTTAGGATCCCCTAAGGGATCAAGTCCAGCCATGAGAAACAATTTGGATGTTTCCATGTTCTGAACTTCAACTCAAACACATAGAAGGGGACAGGGGTGCAGGGATTCACAGTAGAAACATATGCAAAGAAAACAGCATATATATTAAACACTGAGCATGGACAACAAAGTAGACAGGATTGTAGAAGCTGTAAAATAAACACATTGGGATGAGGCTGAAAACTAAATTAGAACATACCAGTTTCAGGGAAACAAGAAAGAAAGCAGTAGTCTTGTAAAGCCAAATTGCAAGCAAATAGTCAGAAGATTATAGAAGAGAGCTACGAGATTATATGTGTAAAAGTGTTGAATTGAGAGTTATGTAATTGAAAATGTCTTAAAAGTGTCGAATTCAAGGTGTGTTGGTGAGAAAGGAGTCGTGCCCTTTTTATAGTGTAGAAGGCAAGCAGAATAAGGTTGGAGAATAATTTGAAAATCAATTACAAAAGTTTCCTTTTAATTAAGGGATTCTGATTTCAAACGGGTAAAAATAATTAAGGAAAGAGATTGATCAAAACCTTTTCCAAAGCAGTACAAGAAGGGTAAATACACAGAGATTTATTTAAGGAAAAAGTCTGGTAGCACACTGTTTGTGCAAATTAGGAAAGGAAATCAATTAATAGCCAAGAAATCACAAGGTCTGAATTTGGTATGGATAAATCTAGTCAGAAAAGGTGAAGAAAGGTTTTACTTAAGGAAAATCAGTAACAATCAATCAAACCCTAAAAAAAGATTCTGAATCAATCATAGGTTGGAAAACCTTTTCGGAAGAAAGAATTCATCACACATACAAAAACATACAGCCATGCTTAAGCACGAAGAACTATCATGCTAATCAGTAGGAGAGTCTAGCATAGAAAAAGTTCAGAGTCGTAAACAAAGAAGTTCAAAATTGGCTCATAGACTCAGAATGAGTCTAAAAGAGTCAAGGGTTCCAAAATAGAACCCTAGTCTGATCATATGACCAAACTCGGAGGAAACCCCCCAAATTCTAGGGTTTCCGACTCGAGTCAAATACAGAGATGAGGAGGCAACATGCTCAGAGATTTCCTTTCAAAATCCCATGGGAAGACTAGCAAATACAACAGAAAATTCATAGCAAACAGAGTGAAGAAACTAACTCGAAGCATTAATGAGAGAACAACATGTTTAAGAAAAACCTTTTAGATGGGACTTAAACAGGGTTCAGTAGAAGAGAAAACAATAATACTTAAGAACACAATAGTGGAAATATGTTTAAAGAGGTTTTTTAGAAGAACTCAAGAAAAGTTCTGTAGAAGGCAAACAAACCTAAGAACTTAGTAGGAAATACATACAGTAGAAGAACAAAAAAATACCAGAAAAGTATAGCAAAAGAACATATAGGTATCACAGTAGAAAAACAAAGCACAGAAGGACATGTATAGTAAAGGAAAACATAAGAACATAGTAGAAGAACATGCGTGGTAGAAAAGAAAACATAAGAACATAGCATAGACAAATACACACAAAGAAAAAGAAAAGTCATAGAAGCTTTTCAGAAAACCCTAAATCGGAAAGAAGTAATTTTTTGAAAGAAAAATTGGGGAAAACGTTTAAAAACTCAAGTTGAGCACAGATATGTGACAGATCTAAGAAAAATGGGAGAGAACCTCGAATAGTTAGGGTTTTAGAAGAACCCTAAAACGAGAAAGGCTTGGAAAAGGTCCGATCTGAGTCGGATAAGTCAGAACCAGGCTCAAACACCAAAGTGTGCCAGAGCTGGGCCGGAGATGGCCATAGAACCCTGAATCGGCGAAGATCTGAATGAAAACCTTCGAAGTCAGACCTCGAACCTTCGAGTACCAAGTGTTTAAGAGCAGAGGGAGATGACTTTATGCCGTCCATGGCCTGAGAGGCCACGGATTCCGGTGAGCTTGAGGTAGAAGACAGTAGAAGACGATTAGGGTTTCANGAGAGTTTGAGAGGGGGGGGGGGGGGGTATTTAGAGGCGGCTGATAGAAGGGAAATGAGGGGATTAGGGTAGTCTTTAGGATTAAAAAAGGCAAGGGCGGATAAGGGCCGTTGATCTCAGAGATCAACGGCCAGGATAAAAAGGGGTCTGGGTCGGGTAGTTTTAAACGGGTTAAGGGCTGAGTTAAATTGGAATTGGGCTGGTCCGTTTGAGGGTTTGAAATTGGGTCAATTAGGGGGATCAATTTGGGCCATAATTGAAACGAAATGGGGCCATATTTTATAGCCAGTTTTTCCCTTTTAATTTATAAAAATAGTAAAATGTTGTTTTTGAAACAAATTGAAAGCACTATGTTAATTAATAATATATAATCATTAAATTAAAAATACTGGAATAAATTTTATAATGAAAAATGTTGTTAATTCTTAAAATAGGCTAAAATCGCAATTGTATGTAATTTAGCTTTTAAAATACCAAACAAATTTGTAGAAATGTATAAAAAATTACCCTAGCTATATTTGTGTATAAATATGAGAATAAAATAAGTTATTCACCAAAATGATAATTTTGGGAATAATTATTAATTTTTGTACTGCTAAAATGGGCAATAAATTGATTAGAAAAAATACTAAACACTTGGGCATACTTATATATTCTATTTTGAAAGTATTTGCATGTAAAAATACATAGGGAAAAATTGGGTGTCCACAGCTGCCCCTCTTTATTCGGGAAGGATGAAAGAGTTGTCGGGTAAAGACATGATGGCCAATTTTTGACCGAGTGAAGTGGTTTGACGAGATTGACCGTGCCCTGGTTCCTGAGCTGCCTACATATCCCGGGTCTTACAGGAATCAGGCCGTATGTAGTTCAGGATCCGTCGGCGGAGTATGCCGATGGAGATCTTTCAAGAACGGACGCGATATTTAGGTTGGGATGGGTGGTTAAGAGTCTAATAGGGCCGCGGGAACCGGAGCGGGGTCGCTCCTGCTGAGACAACTGTTGCTCGTCGGTTTACCTGTAGGTAAGCAATATGCATATATTGTGCATAAATTTAAACATGATGCAAGTTCCCGTCGGACCATGAATGCTGTCTTTGGATGGTTAGGATGACGTCCTCGGACCATGATGTCCTGGGCCATGAAGCATATAATGAAGGATTCGCAGGCTATGAAATGATGCTGTCGGGCTATGAGAATGATGCCTCCAAGCGATGATGCCTTTGAATAATGATATGCAAGAGATAAAAGAGGTCCTCAGGCCATGGCGTGGCGTTCTCGGGCTATGAAGATGGTGCCTCCGAACAATGACGCCCTTGGACAATTTGGCGATCTTTCAGCCCATGAAATGCAATAGGTGGCGATCTTTTAGCCCATGAAAGCGTAATTAAAGTGGCGATCTTTTAGCCATGCAAGACATAAATAAAGGTGGCGATATTTCAGCCGATGCAAGACATAAATAAAGGTGGCGATATTTCAGCCGATGCAAGACATAAATAAAGGTGGCGATCTTTCAGCCATGCAGGATGTAGATGAAGGTGGCGATATTTCAGCCGATGCAAGACATAAATAAAGGTGGCGATATTTCAGCCGATTCAAGACATAAATAAAGGTGGCGATCTTTCAGCCATGCAAGATGTAGATGAAGGTGGCGATCTTTCAGCCAATGCAAGACATAAATAAAGGCGGTGATCTTTCAGTCATGCAAGAAGCTAATAAAGTTGCGATATTTCAGCCATGCAGGTGGGGACATGGCTTAGTCTCGAAAGGCAGAATGGTAGCCTTATGCAATGCAGAAATGTAGATGGAGACAATGCTTAGTCTCGGAAGGCAGAATAGTAGCCTTATGCAATGTAGGAAATGCAGATGGAGGTAGAGACAAAAATACCAGAAAAGTATAGCAAAAGAACATATAGGTATCACAGTAGAAAAACAAAGCACAGAAGGACATGTATAGTAAAGGAAAATATAAGAACATAGTAGAAGAACATGTGTGGTAGAACAGCAAACATAAGAACATAGTATAGAAAAATACGCACAAAGAAATAGAAAAGTCAGAGAAGCTTTTCAGAAAACCCTAATTCGGAAAGAAGTAATTTTTTGAAAGAAAAATTGGGGAAAACGTTTAAAAACTCAAGTTGAGCACAGATATGTGACAGATCTAAGAAAAATTGGAGAGAACCTCGAATAGTTAGGGTTTCAGAAGAACCCTAAAACGAGAAAGGCTTGGAAAAGGTCAGATCTGAGTCGGATAAGTCAGAACCAGGCTCAAAACACCAAAGTGTGCCGGAGCTGGGCCGGAGATGGCCATAGAACCCTGAATCGGCAAAGATCTGAACGAAAACCTTCGAGGTCAGACCTCGAACCTTCGAGTACCAAGTGTTTAAGAGCAGAGGGAGATGACTTTAAGCCGTCCATGGCCTGAGAGGCCACGGATTCCGGTGAGCTTGAGGTAGAAGACAGTAGAAGACGATTAGGGTTTCAAGAATATCTGAGAGAGTTTGAGGGGGGGGGGGTGTTCAGAGGCGGCTGATAGAAGGGAAATAAGGGGGTTAGGGTAGTCTTTAGGATTAAAAAAGGCAAGGGCAGATAAGGGCCGTTGATCTCAGAGATCAACGGCCAGGATAAAAAGGGGTCTGGGTCGGGTAGTTTCAAACGGGTTAAAGGCTGGGTTAAAATTGGAATTGGATTGGTCCGTTTGAGGGTTTGAAATTGGGTCAATTAGGGGGATCAATTTGGGCCATAATTGAAACGAAATGGGGCCATATTTTAGATAGCCAGTTTTTCCCTTTTAATTTATAAAAATAGTAAAATGATTTTTTTGAAACAAATCGAAAGCACTATATTAATTAATAATATATAATCTTTAAATTAAAAATACTGGAATAAATTTTATAATTAAAAATGTTGTTAATTCTTAAAATAGGGTAAAATCGCAATTGTATGTAATTTAGCTTTTAAAATACCAAACAAATTTGTAGAAATGTATAAAAAATTACCCTAGCTATATTTTGGTATAAATATGAGAATAAAATAAGTTATTCACCAAAATAATAATTTTGGGAATAATTATTGGTTTTTTTACTCCTAAAATGGGCAATAAATTGATTAGAAAAAAAATACTGAACACTTGGGCATACTTATATATGCTATTTTGAAAGTATTTGCATGTAAAAATACATANTTTAGCTTTAAAATACCAAATAAATTTGTAAAAATGTATAAAAATTACCCTAGTTATATTTTGGTATAAATGTGAGAATAAAATAAGCTAATCACCAAAAAATGATAAATTTGGGAATAGTTATTGGTTTTGTATTGCTAAAAATAGGCAATAAATTGATTAAAAATTAGGAAAATACTAAAACACTTGGGCATACTTATATGCTATTTTGAAATTATTTGCATGTAAAAATACATAGGGAAAAATTGGGTATCAACAACTGCCCCGCTTTACCCGGGAAGGATGAAAGAGTTGTCGGATAAAGATATGATGGCCAATTTTGACCGAACGAAATGGTTCGAAGAATTTGACCGTGCTCTAGTTTCTGAGCTGCCTGCATATCCCTGGTCTTACAGGAATCAGGCCATATGTAGTTCAGGATCCGTCGGCGGAGTATGCCGATGGAGATCTTTCAATAACGGACGCGATATTTAGGTTGGGATGGGTGGTTAAGAGTCTAATAGGGCTGCGGGAACCGGAGCGGGGTCGCTCCTGCTGAGACGGCTGTTGCTCGCCGGTTTACCTGCAGGTAAGCAATACGCATATATTGTGCATATGTTTAAACATGATGCAAGTTCCCGTCGGACCATGAATGCTGTCTTTGGACGGTTAGGATGACGTCCTCGGACCATGATGTCCTAGGCCATGAAGCATATAATGAAGGATTCGCAGGCTATGAAATGATGCTCTCGGGCTATGAGAATGATGCCTCCGAGCGATGATGCCTTTGAATAATGATATGCAAGAGATAAAAGAGGTCCTCAGGCCATGGCGTGGCGTTCTCGGGCTATGAAGATGGTGCCTCCGAACAATGACGCCCTTGGACAATTTGGCGATCTTTCAGCCCATGAAATGCAATAGGTGGCGATCTTTCAGCCCATGAAAGCGTAATTAAAGTGGCGATCTTTCAGCCATGCAAGACATAAATAATGGTGGCGATATTTCAGGCGATGCAAGACATATATAAAGGTGGCGATATTTCAGCCGATGCAAGACATAAATAAAGGTGACGATCTTTCAGCCATGCAAGATGTAGATTAAGGTGGCGATATTTCAGTCGATGCAAGACATAAATAAAGGTGGCGATATTTCAGCCGATGCAAGACATAAATAAAGGTGGCGATCTTTCAGCCATGCAAGATGTAGATGAAGGTGGCGATCTTTCAGCCGATGCAAAACATATATAAAGGCGGCGATCTTTCAGCCATGCAAGAAGCAAAATAAAGTGACGATATTTCAGCCATGCAGGTGGAGACAAGGCTTAGTCTCGAAAGGCAGAATGGTAGCCTTATGCAATGCAGAAATACAGATGGAGACAGTGCTTAGTCTCGGAAGGCAGAATAGTAGCCTTATGCGATGTAGGAAATGTAGATGGAGGTAGAGCTTAACCTCGAAAGGCAGAATAGTAGCCTTATGCGATGCAGAAATGCAGATGGAGGTAGAGCTTAACCTCGGAAGGCAGAATAATAGCCTTATGCAAGAGATGAAAGACGATTAGTAATAATAATTCTTAGCTGATAGCTGGTAGCTGGTTAAGATACTGCGAATGCTGGGGATATTGTATGCGGATGGCAAATATGGGTGCGACGACTCTGAGGTTTGTATTCCTGAACAGTATGAGCGTATAATACATGATTTTGCGACTTGGGCGCCTGCATCCAAAGAAAAATCGTGAGTTTTGTAAAAGGGGGTGGGGGGAGGTTAGTTGGTGTCCTCGCTGACTTTGCTTGACCTGTTCGCTTTGATCTGATGATATGGTGTGTATCATTGGGGTAGCGTTGCTAAACAAAGCAATTTTGGAAACAGACATGCATGATTTAGTAAGAATATAACATAAATACATAATCGAGAATAGTTTTCTTCCGATGAACCGACGACTGCGACGTGGTTCAAGACATTGCAACTTCTCTTGCTTTGGAACTTTGAGGGCTCTCCTCAGAATTCTGCCCCAGTTTACTGGGCTACTGCTTCTGACGGTTGCTTGCGATGATCGGCTGAAGTTACTTCGGAATTTTGAGGGTCCTCCTCAAAATTCTGCCCTAGTTTCCAATTGCGGGGGGAAATGAAAATTTTATTGAATTGTGACCGAACCCATAAGGCTGCCTACGTATCCCCTCTTTAACGGGAATCAGGTCAGACGTAGTTCAAATTCTTCCTTCTCTGATGGTGACAAATGAACGCTGATTTGTGTTTTTTGATGTTTTCTGCATCTCCCAGGTTAACAATCTCAGTCTCGTCCAGGTTGGACTTAGCCTATTTTCGAAATTCTCAACTTCCTTAACAATCTCTTCCGGTATATCATCTTCCTCTGAATCTATGTCCGTTTGTTGCGTTGTCTCATTGCATGTCGCAGTCGTTAGTTCATCAAGATAAGTAATAGTAATGCTGTATAAGTAAAGTAATGACAGAAAGTAATAAGAGTAAGATTTATATGAAAATTGAAATGCTTTGATAAATTCCATAAATGTTTTGAACATTGGAGCTCTTTCTTGCAAAAATAAAAATGCGAAAGGAAAGTAAACTAGTAAAATAAAATAGTGCATGGTGCTTGTTCAGCCTTGCTACCCCGAGGCACGCCGGGCTCTGGTGGTTCTGACGGTCCAGTTATTGAGGCATGCTCCTCTGCTTACCGCCTGTATGGAAGGGCCTTCCTCCCCCTCCTCCTCGAGAATGACACAGCAATCCATATCATCGTCTTCTAGGAACGAATTCCTCATTGCTGCTAGGGCTTCTTCTTCTTCTGACCCATAGATGACCTCGGCCGGTTGGAAGGTCTGCTCCAAACGGGGTATCGGCTGCTCCAATGGATAGTAAGGACCGCGCCAGGGTGGCGACCATTCATTGAATTCTTTCCAGGTATACTCATATCCCAATTCGAAGGTGGTGCCGTGTTTCTTGAGCTTGATGGGCTTAGCGATTCCTTGGAGATTCTTGCCAAGTCCCTTGCCAGGTTTATACCCACTCCAGTTCAATATGCTTTCAATTTTGTTATCCCACCACTTATCTTTATCGACGGCGTTGATTCGTTCGATGTGGTGGTAAGTTTCTCCGCCTATCTTTCTTCTTCCTGTGATTGCTGGGATGGGTTGGCGACTGTATATGGGATTGCTACTGTCGCCGTGAATGATCACCTCTTGGTGATTCCACTCAAACTTCACTGCCTGATGTAGTGTTGATGCTACGGCCCCAGCGGCGTGAATCCATGGTCGTCCCAACAATAAATTGTAAGATGCCGGCACGTCTATCGCTTGAAAGTCAACATCAAACTAGGTAGGCCCCATTTGCAAACATAAGCTAATCTCCCCAATGGTAGACCTTTGGGAACCGTCGAAAGCTTTAACGTTGATGGCGCCGTCCTTGATTTCATGCAACCCCTTTCCCAATGTCCTGAGTGTTACCAATGGACAGATGTTGAGACTGGACCTCCCATCGACCAGGATTCTGGTGATAAAATAATCTTCGCACTGCACGGTAATGTGCAACGCCTTGTTGTGACTCAATCCCTCCGGTGGCAGCTCATCTTCGTGAAAAGTGATTTTGTGACTTTCCAATACCTGGCTTACCATGTTTGCCATTTCTCCTCCAGTGATGTTGCTTGGTACATACGCCTCACTCAGCACTCTTAACAAGGCATTCTTGTGTGCATCAGAACTCTGTAGCAAAGCAAGGATAGAAATATGCGCCGGTATTTTGTTCAACTGATCAATGACTGAGTGTTCCTTCGCTTGTGTCTTTCTCCAGAGATCATCAGGCCCAGTTTCAGTGATGGCTTGTCGACCAGAGGTCTGCTTACTCGACTCAGCCAATTGTTCTGGGGTATAAACCCTGCTGGTTCTTGTCATACCCTATGCTGCAACTGCTTCCCCGAACTTGGCTTTCCCTTTCCTTCTTGCCTCGGCTGTGTAGTCCCATGGTATGGCTTTTGTGTGGAATGGTGTTACGGCTTTCATTGCTACCGGGATGGGCACCATTGCTTTGGAAGGTAATACGGCAACTTCAAATGGTACAGGCGCCTTTGGGGACCCGAACTCGACCTCAATTGGTGTTGGTGTCTTCGCAGAGGATGGCGTTTCAAACTCAAGTGGTATGGACATGTTCACCTCGGCGTCTCCAGAAGGCTGAATCTGGACTACAATCGGATTAAGGGTGACTGTTGGTTTCTTTGGATCGTCGCCTTCTGTGATCAAACCGATTGTTCCCTTAGGATCCCAATCATCCTCAATTTCAATCATGTGAACACCTCCACCCTTGTGGTCTGGTAGAGGGTTATTGCAGACATTCGGAGCAGGCTCCTTTGCCACGATGATCTTGTTGTCAATCAAAGCCTGGATCTTGTCCTTCAGGGAACGACATTCATCAATGGTATGCCCCTTCATGACAAAATGGTATGCACATGTTTTATTTGGGTTGACCCATTGGGAAGGGTTTTCAGGGGTTATAGCAGGGATATGGGTGACATAACCAGCAGCTTTGAGCCTTTCGTACAGCTGGTCAATTGGTTCGGCAATGGCAGTATACTGTTTGGGCGGTCTGCGGTCGAAATTTGGTCGAGGTCTAGGAATGTTTTGACGAGGGGGAGGTGATCGATAGTGGGATTGTTGAGTGTTGTAAGCTTGGTAGACGTGTGCGGGCTGGGAATATCTGGGTGAAGCAGGTTGGTATGTAGGATGTGGAGGTGATTGATAAGTAGGCGGTGGAGTTTGGTAGGAAGGTGCGAGTGTTTGGTAATTTGGGGTGGGCTGATATGTAAGTGGAGGTATTGGATAAGTTTGGTATTTGACAGGTGATTTGGTTCTCTGTGCAACCATCACGGCGCCTACGTCCCTTTTCTTGGACGTACCACCAGACTGTAGAGCCTTATTGGTAGCTTGCAAGGCTTCAAAGTTCGTAACCATACCACTCTGGATACCTTCCTCAATCCTTTCTCCTAGCTTGATGATGTCAGAAAATTTATGGTTCTCGATCAGCATCAGTCTTTCATAGTATTGCGGGTCCTGAGCCCGGACGAAAAACTTGTTCATTTGTTCTTCCTCTAAAGCAGGTCGGACCTTAGCAGCCTCTGATCTCCAACGAGTGGCATACTCGCGGAATGTTTCTGTGGGTTTCTTCTTTAAATTCTGAATGTAAAACACATCCGGTGCATTTTCCGTATTGAACCTGAATCTATCCATGAAGTCAGACGCCATACTTACCCAGTTCGACCACTTCTTTGGGTCTTGGCTAATGTACCAAGACAGAGCATCTCCTTTCAGGCTTCTCATGAAAAGCTTCATGCGGATTTTCTCGTCTCTTCCTACTCCGACCAGCTTGTCGCAGTATGTTCTCAAGTGAACCCTGGGATCCCCTGTACCATCAAATATTTCGAACTTGGGAGGTTTGTACCCCTTGGGCAGTTCGGCATCGGGCTGTATGCATAGATCTTCATAGTTTAGCCCCTCAATTCCCTTACTTCCTTCAACGCCTTGAATTCTGGTGGTCAACCTTTTAAGCTCTTCGGCTAAGTTTCTGATTAGCGAATCCTTATCATTGGACTCGGGTGTGCTTGAGATGGGCTGGGCGGAGTGTGGCACAGTCTCCACGTAGATGGGGGTGTTGTGTTGGGTGTGGCAGTGGTCATTTGTGAAGTTCAAAGGTTCCGGGATGAGTAGTGGAGTATTGTTGGGATCGTGGCAAGTATTGCAGTGGTAGTGAAGTGCGGGATGGTTTTGTTGCTTTGGGATTCTTTGTGGAGGTATGGGATTCTGAGTTTTTGGGAAAGTAACTTCTGGAGTGGTGAGGGAGAATGACAGACTCGCCAAATTCCGGACTTGATCAAGTTCTTCTTGGAACTTCAATAGTTTTTGTTCTAGTTGAGAGGTATTTTCCTTGGAGACCAGAGCACCACGAGTGACCTCTACCCGTTCAGCTGAGTTGTTCGAATCTTCCATTCTTCTTTTGCTTTTGTGTCTGACAGGACTGGGAGGAGGAGTAGGTGGAGGGCCCTTGGATCTTGTAAAATATGATGATGTTGCCAGAGTTCACGAACTAACCTTTGGGGAGGGGAATAAACAAAAAGTAAAAACAAAAAGGTGATAAGTCAGTAAGGATCATAAGGAAGGAAAAAATTTTGCAATATTTAAACACGTAGTGCAGGAAGTATAAAGCGCGTCCTAATTTTGGGGACCTCGTTGCGCCCGAGGTAGGCCTTGCGACAAGTTAATTTGGAGAACTTGGAATGCTAAATGCCTCATTTTATTGATAAAAGGTAGACGAATCCCAAAACGACACTAAATAATAATTAAAAGTCACTAATGGCCATTGGCCTTTATAAAGCGAAAATGGAAATTTCTATCTATTAGGTCCCAGAAGGACCTTCCCCAGACTCGGCATTGTTAGCTCCCTCGAACAGTTCTTCTAGCTCGCGCAGTCCTAGTAGCAAGTAAGCTCTGGCCAGATGTCCCCCTTCATTTCCTTCAGCAATTCGGCAGTCTTCGACCCTCTTCAGAAACTTCCTTTTCAGTTCCACTATACCTCGCTCTAAACAGACCAGTCGTTTGTTGGTGCTGACAGCTATATCCTTCCATTCTTCAATTAGTTTTTGATTGGCTTCTTGTATTTCCCGGTGCTCATTTTCATATTTCCGCATCCTCTTGCGCAGTTGGTTGTACTTTACTTGTGCCTCAGCCTTTTCATCGATGATCCTGTGACCTTGAACAAACCCGGGTTGACCCAAACCATTGTGATTGTCTTCCAGCCCGCCCGAATAGTGTGGGGTACAACCAGCATGGTAGCGATCTGGTTCGATGGTGTACGGACTGTCGTCATTCTGGAAGTCAGCCCGGAAGTGACTCATCTTGTCGACCCTTGGTATAACCTGCTTCCTGCCAGCCTGTCTCATAACTCGGAGAGGGACATAAGGGTAGGTCCCCCTCAAACCGATCAGTATCAGAAATGGCGTATCCATGGATCGAACGATGAACTCTTCAGTAGGGAACCACTCGAACATCCATTGCACTCGGTCCTCAGTCAGATTATCAAAGAGTTCGACCCTTTTTCCAGCATTCTCCGGTTGGGTGAACATGTTGGGCATGTAATTCATTCGCTTTGGATGATGAAAGGCGATATGATCGTCCCAGTCCCTACGATGGATTTCCTGTCGGTATTCACCCTTCTGAAGATGTTCCATGAGCCAAAGTTGAAGTAGCAGATTGCAACCCTCGAAATGTTTGGCTCCCCGTTGACACCTTTCTAAGGCTCGGTATATTTCTGCAATGATCATTAGCACAAGACTGAATGGTTGTCCGTCAATTCCTTCCATTAGAGTTTTGGTGACCATAGCTAGCCTGGTATGGATTCTTTCTTTCTTCATTGGGAATACTATCATCCCCAAGAAACAGAACATGAAGAAAAAGACCCTTCGATGGATATGCCCCAATGATGTAAGGGCGAATTCGTCAGGATAAGTACGGTAAGATTTGATGTGACCATACCTTTCGTACAAGTAGTCAAAGGGAATGTACGACTCCTTCAAACATGTTAAGTCTGGATTCTTCTTTAGCCTCATCATTTTGAGAAAACCTCTACCTTTGCGTTTTTCCGGCATTAACAAACCCGAAGTTTTCCACGGTATTCCAGCCAGTCCTCGTATTTTCCTCAAGTAAGGGTGTCATCTCAATGTCTCCTAAGCGGAACACAGACCTATCACAATCCCAGAATAGAGTGGCAGCTTCTATGATTTTGTTGTTTGGTTGAATTTCCAGGAGAGAAGGTAGATTTCCTAGATATTTCCTAACAAGAGCTTGATCAGTGGAATGAAGATCTCCCCACCAGTTTAGCAATTTGGGGTGGATGTTGGTGACCATGTCGAATCTGGGGACTTCGTGCCTCATGTTTCTGCAAGACAAAAGGTTAGGCCCTTACCCCCACCAGACTCGACTACTAAATATCAATAATTGGCATACAAACACTTTAGTTCTCCAAATAAATGCACAGAACGTGATAAGGTCCGTTTGGGTTTCAAGGAAACCCAGTGGACTTTGGACAAGGCTATCTTAAAGAGTCATTATGCGGACAACATAACTAACTCGGCTAGGTTTGACCATGATGCATGTATAATTAAACAGCGTAAGGTTTCTATGTGGTATTAGACTGGTACCCTTGAGCGAACAACTCAAGAGGGAAAGGCGCAGAACCGTCGACTACACCGTTGATCGACTGGTTTTACCGCAAATATGCCTTTTGCCGGATTTAGGGGGTGATAATATCGGAAGAGCGCAACCACTCATTATAAGCTTTGCTATGGTCTTTTGTTTGGCACAAGTGGAATATGATGTTGAAAATACAGTTACAATAATCAAACAAGTTGTCACGTATTTGCACGTTCATAAAGTAGTAATTACAACAGTTTCGCATAATTTACAACAGTATTGAAGGAAAGCGATAAAGGGAAGCATTAAGAGAAATAAAGGAAAGAAACAAAGAGCAAAGTCAGTTTCGCGGTAGAAGAAGAAAAATACTTAAAGCCATTTAAACAAATAAAGACATATAAAGAAGCATAAAGTCACAAATAGCATGAAATGGTAAAAGCCTTAAAGAAATCCCAAGCAGAGTCGCCACGTTGTCGATGCCCCCTTTTTCTCGCGAAATCGGGTTTATGACATTTGGGAGGACAACTCGTTTCCTTTTGGGAGTTGGGTTTTGAATTGAAGAGTCGCCACCTAATGATTAAGTGCATTAGGACACTAAGAAGAATTTTGATTTAGAAAACTAGAGATTGGGTAAGGGCTCGAAATTATCTCGAGGGGAAGGTGTTAGGCAGCCCTCGAGATCCACTGGTGTGGTTCCCGACCATACTATAATTGTGACTTTAAGTGCAAACAACAAGTAGACAAGCAAGAATTACAAATACGAGGGGGATTTTCATGTAATGGTTGCATGAAATTGAAATTAAAAGAAGTTAAAGAAGCTGGAATTTAAGAAAAAGCAGTTTTGAGTTTTGAATAAATAAACCAGTAAAGGGAAAGGGGTTTTCACATAATTATGGTAAGTAATTGAAATTAAAAGAAGTTAAAGAAGCTGAAGTTTGAGAAAAGCAGTTTTTTTTTGAAATAAAATGAACAAGTAAAGGGAGGGGGGTCCTAGGTTTATAAATAATATGGATCACCCCACACAACACCCGGTAACCGTTTTTACACGTGGTGTTATCGCGTGGTCATCATACCCATATCTACCCTTTCCCACCCCGTTAAGGTATTAAATGTGGAATGGTCTCGTTTTACTTATTGCATGCTATTACCCGTCCCATCCTATCAGTCCCGGAGGTATTTCGGACTACTAATCCTAAAGGGAAGGGATGTGAGGTTTTATGGTTTCAAAGGACAAAATTCTAAGGCGACAATCAAAACACATATGTAACAAATATGGGGAAGAAACACACAATAGATAGAAAGGGCTCAAACAAACCTCCTTAAAAACAAAGAGAAACATATAGTTTAGCATGTCTTTACACGTACTGATTAGGGTCTGATTAAACTTAAGAGTTGTGGCAGACTGATCTATTACATATTTTAGATAAGAAGCCCGAATCAGGCCTGCCTGCTGGCTGTAGTTTATAAAATCTGATTCAATTTATAGGTTGCCCTATGGCTTGCCTAAGTGTTGAACGAAAACCTATAGGCATGATATCTATTAGTTTCAGAAAATAAGTATACTGATTTAAAGAAGAGGACTTGTTAAAAACATAAATTCTGCAGATGTTAAGCATTTGCTACTACTGATTTAGACTTATAAGCGAATGGTCGATTCAGATTTAGTTGATAACTCTTATAGGCATGCTTTCTAGGTGCTATTAATTTTAAAACATTTTTTACAATCGAAACAAGAGTGCAGAAGTCCTATGGGCATGGTATCTAAATGTTGTTAGTTATTTTAAACCTATAAACAGGTTTGCCTAGTGACAGATGATGATGCAAAATTTAGGAAGTCCTATAGGCATGTTAGCTATATGATATGCAGCATTTGGAGATGACTTATAGACATGTTCTCTTCATGATGTAGAAGTGCAGAAACCTATAGACATAGTATCTATATAATGCAGAATCCTATAAACATGGTTTCTATATGAAATGCATAGCCTATAGACATAGTATCTATATGAAATAGAGAATCCTATAAACATGGTTTCTATATGAAATGCATAACCTATAGACATGGTATCTATATGAAATACAGAAATGAAAGTTGAAAGCAGGATATGAGTGCAGGAGCATAATAATTCCCTACGAACATGATATCTACCCCTTTTGCATGCATGATTGACCCTCCCCTTTTCACTAACAGCCCCAATAGTTATTACAAGTTAATACAGCCTTGAATGAATAAGAAAAGGTAAAATTACATCAGAGAACTAAAATTTACAACCAAGGAGAGCCTGATTCAGGTTTCCTGTCTGAAGCATGAAGTAAACCAACTCCAAAGATCAAGATCCAAAGCCTTTCTCGGTTGGGGTGTGTCAGAGTTCCCTAAGAGCCTCATGGACTCCGGGCAGTGCTCATACCCAAATACATTGCAAGATTGAGTCATAGTGCAGTGTGGAAGGGCCAGCCCTCAAATGTCCAAGTTCAGAGGGAACTCAAGGTCCCAAAGCAAGGCTCATAGGAGGGGGGAAGAACTTAGAATCTAAGAGAGAGTGAGTGCAGAGAAAGGGATTCTGGGGAAAAAGCAAAGATAGGCTGGTGGTCATACCTAGCAATTGGAAGTGCTGGCACACCCCAACCAGCCTGTTAGCCACATTGTTTGGGAGTTAGGATCCCCTAGGGGATCAAGTCTAGCCATGAGCAACAATTTGGATGTTGCCATGTTCTGAACTTCAACTCAAACACATAGAAGGGGACAGGGGTGCAGGGATTCACAGTAGAAACATATGCAAAGAAAACAACATACATATTTAACACTGAGCATGGACAACAAAGTAGACAGGATTGTAGAAGCTGTAAAATAAACACATTGGGATGAGGCTGAAAACTAAATTAGAACATACCAGTTTCAGGGAAACAAGAAAGAAAGCAGTAGTCTTGTAAAGCCAAATTGCAAGCAAATAGTCAGAAGATTTTAGAAGAGAGCTACGAGATTATATGTGTAAAAGTGTTGAATTGAGAGTTATGTAATTGAAAATGTCTGAAAAGTGTCGAATTCAAGGTGTGTTGGTGAGAAAGGAGTCGTGCCTTTTTATAGTGTAGAAGGCAAGAAGAATAAGATAGGAGAATAATTTGAAAATCAATTACAAAAGTTTCCCTTTAATTAAGGGATTCTGATTTCAAACGGGTAAAAATAATTAAGGAAAGAAATTGATCAAAACCTTTTCCAAAGCAGTACAAGAAGGGTAAATACACAGAGATTTATTTAAGGAAAAAGTCTGGTAGCACACGGTTTGTGCAAATAAGGAAAGGAAATCAATTAACAGCTAGTAAATCACAAGGTCTGAATTTGGTATGGATGAATCCAGTCAGAAAAGGTGAAGAAAGGTTTTACTTAAGGAAAATCAGTAACAATCAATCAAACCCTAAAAAAAGATTCTGAATCAATCATAGGTTGGAAAACCTTTTCTGAAGAAAGAATTCATCACACATATAAAAACATACAGCCATGCTTAAGCACGAAGAACTATCATGCTAATCAGTAGGAGAGTCTAGCATAGAAAAAGTTCAGAGTCGTAAACAAAGAAGTTCAAAATTGGCTCATAGACTCAGAATGAGTCTAAAAGAGTCAAGGGTTCCAAAATAGAACCCCAGTCTGATCATATGACAAAACTCGGAGGAAACCCCCCAAATTCTAGGGTTTCCGACTCGAGTCAAATACAAAGATGAGGAGGCAACAGGCTCATAGATTTCTTTTCAGAATCTCATGAGAAGGCAAGCAAATACAACAGAAAATTCATAGCAAACAGAGTGAAGAAACTAACTCGAAGCATTAATGAGAGAACAACATGTTTAAAAAAACCTTTTAGAAGGGACTTAAACAGGGTTCAGTAGAAGAGAAACAATAACACTTAAGAACACAATAGTGGAAATATGTTTAAAGAGGTTTTTTAGAAGAACTCAAGCAAAGTTCAGTAGAAGGCAAACAAACCTAAGAACTCAGTAGGAAATACATACAGTAGAAGAATCCAAAAATACTAGAAAAGTATAGCAAAAGAACATATAGGTATCACAGTAGAAAAACAAAGCACAGAAGGACATGTATAGTAAAGGAAAACATAAGAACACAGTAGAAGAAAATGCGTGGTAGAAAAGAAAACATAAGAACATAGTATAGACAAATACACACCAAGAAAAAGAAAAGTCAGAGAAGCTTTTCAGAAAACCCTAAATCAGAAAGAAGTAATTTTTTGAAAGAAAAATTGGGGAAAACATTTAAAAACTCAAGTTGAGCACAGATATGTGACAGATCTAAGAAAAATCGGAGAGAACCTCGAATAGTTAGGGTTTCAGAAGAACCCTAAAACGAGAAAGGCTTGGAAAAGGTCAGATCTGAGTCGGATAAGTCAGAACCAGGCTCAAAACACCAAAGTGTGCCGGAGCTGGGCCGGAGATGGCCATAGAACCCTGAATCGGCAAAGATCTGAACGAAAACCTTCGAGGTCAGACCTCGAACCTTCGAGTACCAAGTGTTTAAGAGCAGAGGGAGATGACTTTAAGCCGTCCATGGCCTGAGAGGCCACGGATTCCGGTGAGCTTGAGGTAGAAGACAGTAGAAGACGATTAGGGTTTCAAGAATATCTGAGAGAGTTTGAGGGGGGGGGTTTTCGAGAGGCGGCTGATAGAAGGGAAATGAGGGGATTAGGGTAGTCTTTAGGATTAAAAAAGGCAAGGGCGGATAAGGGCCGTTGATCTCAGAGATCAACGGCCAGGATAAAAAGGGGTCTGGGTCGGTTAGCTTTAAACGGGTTAAGGGCTGGGTTAAATTGGAATTGGGTTGGTCCGTTTGAGGTCCGAAATTGGGTTAATTGGGGAATTAATGTGGCTATAATTGAAATGCAGATGGGCTATATATTAAATAGCCAATTTTTCCCTTTTAATTTATAAAAATAGTAAAAAATAATTTTGAAAACAAATTAAAAGTACTGGATCAGTTAATTAATATACAAATATTAATTTAAAATATTGGAACCAATTTCAAAATTATAAAATGCTGTTAATTCTGAAAATAGGCTAAAATTGCAATTGTATGCAATTTGGCTTTTAAAAATCCAAATAAATTTGTAAAAATGTATAAAAATTCCCTAAGCTACATTTTGGACAATATGAGATAAATAAGTTATTCACCAAAATGACAATTTTGGGAATAA